>NC_067483.1:100465276-100700276 GCF_947179515.1 Apodemus sylvaticus
CCATGCAATAGTTGGTGTCTTCTGGGCTCTCAAGTGTTACTCTTTCTAATGCTGGTATCTTTAATTCACTTTCCCAACACCCATCAAACATTATTTGGGAGGTGACCCCACCTCGACCTCTGACCCAGTTCCTATGTCTGAATTAATATCATTGTCCCTGTTCTACACAGGGAATGAAGCCTAGGGAGACAGGAGTTTCAAGGTGTCAGAGGAGGAAGAGCAGCAGAAAGAGGAAGAAGTTATGTGTGACATTATTTTAATTATTTCTGAAGAAAAGTCTGCTCTCTGGTTCTTCCCTTAAATTAGGGCATTCCTTGCTGATTGGTATTTACTTGAAATTGGTAAGACTTTGAACAGATGCAAACAGTCATTCCACATAACCTCTGGCTCTTCATGAGTAATGCCAACTGATACCAAGGGATTTTCCTAAAAAAGTGAGAGATATTGTCATATCTTTTCTATAATTTCATTCATGTTTTTATAAGCTCAACTCATGATCTTGAATCTTAGGAAATCTGAACATTTTTTAACTACTAAAACCAAGTTAATTGACAGAGAAGACAGGTTCATACACTTTAGTTGGAAATGTTGATGGAAATTAAGCTTGATAACCCAAATCCCCACTTTGGGACAAATTTAATAGATATAATGACAATGCACAAAATGCTGAAGACAGACTGTTAAGTCAGGACCTGTATGGACCACTCTGAGTAAGTTGAGACCACGACATCCATCTCAGAGAGGAAAGAAGCAAATATATACATACTTAAAATTGTATCCAGTATATGGAACATTATTCGGGTTAAAGAAAATGAAAGAATTTGTCTTTCTCAATCTTTCTTACTACTGTAGTTTTTAGAAACATGTTTAAAAAGAAACCTACTACAACCATATCCCAGTTTTGACTGTTAGGGTCTTAGTTCAGCATAAACTGCTCACGATGCTTCCATTTTAACCAGTGAAGCCATGTTAGAAAGGGTTTACTGATGGAAACAACTCATTCGGATATTTTATAAAGAAACATTTAGTGGAGGACCCAGGGGCTTATAACATTGTTGTAAAAGTGGAAGGGCCCTCTCTAGATGGTTCCTGCAGGAATGGCTCCAGAACAAGGAGAAACAGCCACAGAGTGCTCTGCTTCCCCAGCAGGTACCACAATGAGCTAGATGTACACTAGCTCAGGCATCACCCTTGCTGGTGCCATGAAGCTCAAGACCAGCTGAGGATGCAGCCAGAGAGAAGATGTCTTTCCTTGGACTTGCTGGCTGAACCAGTAAAAGATGGCATCTACCTCACTGTTCCCCTGCCAACCAAAAACAAATGTCTTTGGCTGCAGAAGCTGTTTAGCATCTAGAACTCTAGGGAATCTTAGACATGTGCCTGTTCCTAAGAGTAGGAAACAAACCAGAAAGAGCTAGTAAGATCTGTCACTGCCAAACAATCTAATGCGACTTTGAGAGACATGGTTGTGCTGAAGTCTACTTTGCCATCTTCAAAATGAGGATAAATGTTTTGAATATGCAGTGTCCTTTGTAGGTGTCCTGTTAGGGGCATTGGGCAAGGAACTAGATCATGAGGACTCAATGGATCAACTCCTTGATGAATTTTTATGATGGCTTTACTGGGAGGTGGTAAAAAGAAAGCAGGGTCTAATTGAAGTAAGTAGGTCGCTGGGGGTGGGCACTAGAAAAATGTTCCCAGAACCTGTTTCTCTACACGCTGGTAGCCACGAGTGAGCAACCTCTGCAGCATGCTCTTGCCTCATCCCAGCCCCAAACGGCTGACTCTGTCAAAATCTCTGCAACAATTATTCAAAGTAAGTTCTTTAGTTGTTTTCTCAGGTACTGTCACTGCAACAGAACTTGAATAGACCCAACAAAGAGTTGTGCTGAGGACTTACAGGGGGGGCTATACATATAAAACACATAAGAAGTAAGTTTCCCTTGTAATTTTGAAGGCTTGGTTTTAGTATAGGAAGTCTGCCACCCTTCTGACCTTCATTTGTTTTGCTACCTAGGATCTTACAGGATTTTCTTAACACTTCGGCCCTGGTGATAAATCTCCTTTTCAAGATATCTTTAATCTTATATAGTATAAAAATGAAGACAATGTATATGCGCTTTGGTAAGTCACAATACTATCATTTCAACAACAAGTGAAGGAAGAAGAAATGCCACCATTCAGCTGTTGTAGTAAACCAGTTATTACTTTCATTCTTGCTTTAGCTAACTTGTTTGATCTGTATCAAGACTTAGAATGTAGTTAACTGTGCCAAGTGGTGACAGGCTGGAACTGGGTTATTGAGGAAAGGCTTCGTTATAACACCTACTATTTGAATAACTAAAAAGAGAATGTCCTAAGAGAGTGAATTTTCATGTTAAAAAAGCCTAAATCTACTTAACTCCTGATAAGCAAGTGACATGGAACATTAACCTACAAACAACACTGATCCCTTAGAGTGAAGTAAACAAAGGTCCAAACTAAAGAAATTAGAAGATACAGCTTTTCTAAACTCATTAAATATTTGGTTATATGATATCAGGTAATACTATAATAGAAAAACTTCTGGGACTAAGAAAAATAAAAATAAAATATTTAATACTTTTGAAAAAACCTGCAACACCAGAAAATATTAGGAATAATAAATCTGCATTAAAATGTTAGAATTATTGAAACTAAATAATGATGCTGTTTAATCAGAGGACAGCAACTCCTACTTAGAGTCACTGTGAAGGTTCCATACTCACTGTTTCTCACAATCAACACCATCACAACCTTGCAAAGCTCCCAGATCAGGTGGCACTTCCATCCTGACTGACAAGGAGGTAAGGGTGACTAGCCTTTCTACTACAGACCTAACACCTGTGAATGTTCATTTTCCTTCCATAGATTAGAGGATGGAGTAAAACCATGGGAGAACTTGCAGGAACATATACATGTCCAATGACAGAAATTTAAATCTTCTTAAACAGGAAATCAAAGACTAATTTGTTATCTACATTAGTTCTATGAATATAATTATTCTTTTCCTGGAATAGAATTAACTTTATTATATTATTAATATTATTAACTAATTTATATCAATATTACTTTCAAACAGGCATTTCTCCAGATTATTACCAGTCCCTTTGGTGTCCATAATATGGAGAAGACAGAGAATAAACATCTGCCAAAACTTTCCTTTACTTCTAACCTTCAAAAAATAAGACTTCCCTTTGTCACAGGCCTGCATTCAGTATTGCCTTGGCTCATACTGTATTACAAAACAAACATCAAATGTGAATCTAGAATTCAACACCTTTCCCTAAACACAAATGACCTTGGGAAAGTGAGTATTATGAAGTGTCGGAGTGTTGTAAGGAGGTGGAGTCCCGCAGACTTTAGAAAGTTGAAAAGCATTGGAGGCTATAGAACAGTCTAAATCCACTGCAGAAAAGATCAGAGTGTGAGCGCTTAAGCTTCACCTTGCTTCTGGCTCACTTTCCACCAAGGCTGACGGTCTAAGTGTGATCCCCAGGACCCACATGGTGAAAGGAGAGAATCAGGTCCTGAAACCATCCTCTGACCACCATGCATCCACTGCAGCACACACTTCCACCTCACCTACCCCTCACATACACACAACTAAATACACAAATGTTCTTATCTGACTTCTTTCACTGTTAGAATCAGAATATCAGAGAAAAATATAACTTAAAAGTCACTGGTCTAAATCCTTTGATGGTCATCAGAAACTTGATGCTTAAAATATTTTAGAAATTTACAAAGCTGGATGGATGGAGCTTGTGTCTTTGAACTTTCCTATGTGCGTTAGTTGATGAAGTACACCCAAGCAACAGGCACATTTCAGTGCTGCTTTAATCTTAGCAGCAAAACCCATCAGAGTCCTCAAAAAGTCATGTTTGTGTGTCCTCAGTAAGTTTCTGAAAAACTATCCATGAAACTAAATATTATATGTGAATTCTGTTGTTACCTATGAAATAAACTGCAAATTTTAAACATATTTTAAAAGTAATTTGTAATTTTGGGTTTTGGATTAAAACTTCCTTGATAAAAGGTTAATATCCTCACAATAATAACAATAAGCAATCATTACAAAGCTCCCAGGATGAATGACTAAGTATGGAAGCAATCTTTTTCTCATGAATGTACCTCATAAACATGTCTTACAGAATCAAAGAGAAGCTCTCTCAAGTATACTATGATAATAAGAATTCTCCACTCAGCTTATATTAAAAGTTAAGCAAAGAGAACATTAGTAGTATGGCACATACAGAAAATACATGAGTTCTACTGATATTACATTTTTACATTCAGTATAATAGTATTATAAAGAAGCCTCAAAACTGTAGTATGCCAAGCTCTAAGATTCTGAAAGGATGTGGAGGGCAAGGCTAAAGAATAATGAGACATGGCTACTAAACATGAAGGCACACTGGTACCTAGGGGACAATTTAAGAGCAGAAGACAGACAGCTTTCTGTAGATTTAAACAGCATGCTTTAGAAGCTATTTAGCTGGTACTTTCTCTTCCTTGTAAGTAGCTCCTAGGCACTTATTGTACTGCCTGGCAAAAAAAAAATTACACAATCCATGAGTATAGACTAACACATGGAATATAGGAACCACTTAGCTTGATCAACAGAGAAAACTGTAGTATTGTCTATGGTAGTGTTCTTAACCTTCCTAATGCTGTGACCCTGTAATATAGCTCCTCATTTTGTGGAGACCCCCAACCATAAAATTATTTTGTTGCTACTTTATAACTATAAATTTGCTAATGTTATGAACTGTAATGTAAATATCTGATATGTAGGCTAATACGTGACCCCTGTGAAAGGACCAATTTAGAAAGGGGTCATGACCCATAGGTTGAGAACCACTGTTCTCTGGCAAATACAAGTAATATGGGGCTGGGAACAAATGACATTCTGAAAAAAATACAAAACATACTTTTTGATGCGAGTCTCTTCTAGTTTAATTCAGTTATTATTGTATAGGAGCCTATTCTCCATGGAAAACTACTACTCACCCAGACAAGATAGTGAAAAAATTTAAAAACTGGAATAATAATAGAATATTTCATTTTATAAAAACATACTCCTTAAAACATTAATTGTTCTCCCCCCCCCTTATAAAGCACTCTCATTTAAAATGGTATTTACACAGTGGAGTACAATTTAATTGTAAAGAAAAATGAAATTATTAAATTATAAATGCATAGAACTGGAAAAAAAACTATACTAAATGAGGTCACCCAAGCTGAGAAAGGTAAACACTGTGTGTTCTCCCCCAAATGTGGATTCAATTTCACATCTTTTGTTTTGTGTGTTTAACTTAAGAGCACAAGTGGAAGCAAGAAACTAGAACGGAGCCTGTGGGGTGCTTTAAGAGGAGATAGTAGATTGTAAATAATACAAAGAAGAGAGGCAGAATACTGCAGGTGGAAAGGCTTAAGCAGGGAGAGGTGTGGGAATATAGGGGAAACCAGGAAAGAGAGGGGATGGACCCCCCCAATATATGCAAACCCACATAGAAACCTACTATGTCATAATATAATGATGATGATGATGATGGTGATGATGATGGTGATGATAATGAATTGATACATGTGAGATGAAAGAAGAAGGGGCACTGGGGTTAAAAGTTTAAGTGGGGATGGAAGGAGGAGGAAGTGGAGGAAGAAAAGGAAGAGGAAGAAGAGAAGGAAGAGGAAGAGGAAGGAGCAGTGTGTGCCTTCAATGGTCTTTCCCAGCACTGGACCATGTATGTATGTGGCAATTTGGACCTTGCAGGTTAGGTATGCCCACTGATGCAATAGTGACATGAAGGTCTGAATAAGAATGGTCCCCGTAGGTCCATGAATTTGAATGCTTTGCCATCAGGGAGTGGCAGTATTTAATAAGGATTAGTGGGTGTAGCCTTGCTGAAGTAGGTGTGGCCTGATTGGAGGAAGTATGTCCAGTCTCAGTCTCTCTACTGCCTGAGGATCAGGAGATAGAACTTTCAGCTACTTTTCCAGCAACATGTCTGCTTGTGTGATGTCATGCTCCCCATGATGATAATTGGCTAAATCTCTGAAACTGTAGTCAATCCTAATTAAATTCTTTCTCTTGCTAGAGTTGTGTTGGTAATGGCGTTCTTCACATGACCAAGACATGGGGTAAATAATCACTTTCTGAATGGATTTGATGCCTGCCCCACAAGAGAGAATTTCATGCCTAGAATTTCATACTGTAATCCTGGAGAAAATCTCAGGTCTGGGGAGGACAAAGGCCCTTATTGTTCTCAACCTTGGCTACAGAAGTTTCTTTTTTCAGTGGGCAGTAGTCAAGGGGGAAGCACAACTGGTCAGAATGCTGAGAATGATAAAAACTTGAGTGCTCAGATCCAGAAGGCTCAGGCAGCATCACTGAAGAGGAGGCAGAAGCATGGTGAGAGCTACAGGATGGGAAGGGTGCTGTGAGGCGCTCCTCCTGGACACAGTGTGAATCCCAAGTACAAGATCAAGCCAGCCAAAATTCTGGCATAGATGGGGTAGATCACAGACCTCCAAACCTCACGTGTTACTGAGGAGCTATTGGCAGTTGATAGTTTCTGGGAGAGAGAGGAAGATTCACTCTGTTTTTGAGGATGTGGTCATTACTAGGAGTCCCATGCTCCAGTGGAAGGCCCGATATCCCTGCACATATGGGCAGCACTAACTGGACTTAGTGGGTTATAAAAAGATGCAGTTCAGGTAGGAATATGCTGAGGGAGACAAGGGAAGACTTGGGAGAAATATGATCATATTTTATAGTACATATATGAAATCCTCAACAATAAAAAATGTTTTAAAAGGCATTTCCCCAAAATATCTTATTCTGAAAATTTTAAATTTGTTAATTCTATCAATAAAACTGAACCCCAAAAGACAGAATACACCAACCACTATCTTTTCCTTATAAAGATCTTGCAAGGACTTGTTTAAAGTAAACTGGATGCGCCATGAATGGAAACCTGCAGGTTCAGACACTGTCTAGTGTGACACAATGGGCTACAGCCTAGGCCTTAGGCTTGGATAGTCAAAGCTTAGAAACAACCGTGAAATATCAGGCCTCTAACTTAAAATTTAAATGTATTCTAAAATCTGCATATTTACATTGTAAAATGTTTCTTATCCAATATGACACAGAAAGAAATATAAGTCATAATTTACACTTACCCAAGTCACAGATTTTCTCATACTGAAATAACTTTGTGACATAATGCATCTCCCTGGTTTAAATAAACAACTCAGCCATTACTCTCCTGGAAACTGTAATGTCTTGTGGGAATTTTGTTAAAAATAGAGATAATGTGTGATTATAATATGGGGGAAATTAAAAAGCTTGAGGTCATAATTTTTCAGTGAGAAACACTTTAGTTTTTTTCTCAAAAAAGATATAAAGTATAACAAGGACTTTTTCCCCTTTTTTACTTTTAGAATAATTTTGTGGCAGTTCTAGAAAAATAATTTTGATTTGGGTAGCAGTATGCACTCTATAAAACTGGTGAGAAAGCTCCTTCTGAATCCCCTGGTTTAACCTGTAAGGAAAAGGATAACTTCTGCAGTGAGTCTGGACAACGCAGAACCAACCATTTAATGCAGTCAATGCACAGGACCTGCATGAGGACTTAGATCGAGAAAAGAAAGCACGTAAAGGAAACCATGACCATCTTGAAGGGCAACTTCCACAGAACAGATGGGTGTAGGTAAATGCATCTGGTTACTATGCAAATGATATGCTGTGGAAGCAGTGGGGTTGATCACAGACTTCTCCTGTGGCATGTGTTCATGTGACCATGAACAGAAAATGTATCCAGGTCATTCACGAGATACTCACAGAAGGATTGTACGAAGGTTCCAGTATCACAGGTAACGACATTTTCCCTTGAAGATTCAACTTTGTTAAATAAAAAATCTTTTCCCCCACAATCTTTTCTTTCTTCATGCGATGGACGCCATATAGTCTAAACCTAACTGCATAGTTTCCAATCATCTCGGATTCAACGTGGTTAAATTTGAATGTTTCTGTGAAGACAGGGCATGGTCCTCTCTGGATGCTGGTTTTGGCTCTCTGTTTTTTTATAGGTAGAAGAACAAGGTGTACCTGCCACGAGTTGCCACCTGTCCTGTTATATGTTGGAATGTCTGTGACAGCTGTCACTGTTACCAGAAGCTTCTGTCTTTCAGAGTCATAGTCGAAAGTCACATCCAGGGTGCCATATTTAGCTTCTGGCTCTGGATCAAAAGGTTTAGGAAGCTGCGAGGAGGATCCTTGAGCTGACATGTCCTAAGAAAAGCAAATTTAAATATTTTTAGTTTTTAACCCTATTAATTAATCTAGTATGAATAAATGCCAATTTCTTTTAGAGTATGACATAAAAATAATTTTCATTTGCTATCATGAAGAAACTATAAATATAGTGAAGAAACTACAGGCAAAAGGTACCTTACAGGGCACAGTAACTTAAGTGGGTAAAATACTTCACAACGAAGAGATCTTTCGAGCATAATATTCACTATCACAGTTTTGAGAAAATTGGATGTGTGTCTGTATAAACTAGAGTTTAATGTGCATATTAGTGTCATAGTCTTTGTTCCTGAGGGAGGAGTCTGCAGAGAAAAGCAAAGTTCAGTGCTATAGAAAAATCTGGCTCAATTTTCAGGGCTGTCTAAGATGCCTTCATCTAAATGATAAGACTTTAAAGCCAGTGGGAATGGGAAACCTGAGTAGAAATGTGAAGGGCTCAAGGCAGTGAACATTCAGTCTACTTCATACCATTGACCGTGCTTACCTCAGTTTTCAACTAGAATTCAAGACAACTGTATCCTTCTCACATTAATTGCCAATGACATAGAGAAATATACATTTCAAAAGCAGAAGAAAGGTTAAGACTGCACATGTTAATTATGACGTGGTCAGAAACTAAGACCATGTTGCCAGCAGTTGTCTCAAATTCCTGCTGGTTTAACCACCTGTGATAGTTGGGGAATCTTATCTAGTTACGTTACTGATAATCTTAAACCAGGTTTCTGACTTTTAAGCTACACACTTTGACCCTTCAAGTATTTAATAAAATATACATAATGTTCATTAAAAAATTGGATTATTGTTAGAATGTTCCAAAGCTTTCTAACCTTGGATACACTCAGAGAGCAACACCACAGTCCAGAGCCTCTCGTGGATATGATTACTGTCCAGCTTAGCAGATGGAGGCACACAGAGTGCCTATGGGAAACACCTAGCTCAACCTTGCAGTGGGAGTGCTTGCCTTCCTTTCTCCTTCCACAAGTAGGCATACAAGCAGTGTGTGGGGTCAGTTTCAACCAAAAGAACAAGAACGGTGCTCTAGGGAATGGTAGGATAAGGAGCTGGGCCCTGAATGATGACATTATGCAAAGCATTGCTTAACTAGAACATAAGTGAAAGAGATACAAGTTTCTGTGTTTTCAGTCAACTCCGTACTATGTGTTAAGCTCTATTTCAGTTCCTCTTCCTCCTCTTCTTTTTTCAAAAGGCCCTTCTTTAGGCTAGAACAGCAAAAAGATAGGAGTCTCTGACACTATAAGTCTTATATGGTCCTTGGTATTATATATGGAAAACAAGAACAAACTTTTATAAGACATTCTTAAAATTGTCTTGTACGTATATGCTATATGTGTTTGGTGTATATTGTATGTGTTTCGTGTGTGCACATGTATTTGGGGGTACACTAACATATATACAGAGGCAGGAAGAGTACATTAGGTTTCTTGCTCTATAAATCTCTACTTTGTCTCTTTGAGAGAGGTCTCCACCCAGCCAGGAGCTTGTCATGTTTTAATCAGGTTGGCCAGCTAGTAAGCCTCAGCAAGCTTCCTCTCTCTGCCCTCAGCAACCGGGTTGCAGACATACTTTGCCATGCACAGATTTAAGTGGGTGCTAGAGATACAAACTCATTTCATAATTGTTATAGCTTATCAATGTATCTTTGTTATTTCAATTCAGTATTTTAAAAGTAGCATCATGGTAACAAAGATTTTTAGAAAACAAAAAGTATATAAGGTCCTAAACAGCTGTTTCTGGATTTTGTTTCTGACCCATTCTAACAATTCTTAGAAACACAGGTGGAACCTTTATATGTTAAAGCTACTATTCCCATCTCTAAGAAAACAATCCTTCACTTTCAAAGTATTGGGGTTCCACCTGTTGCAGAAAGCCTTCAATAGAGCTAGCTAATTAACTTGTTACAAGAATACTCTGATGAATGATAGGTAATATTACAGGTACATGAAATAAATTTGGAAAAAAATAACAATTTTATAGTAGCATAGGGTATCAAAATTTCACATCTAAACATTTACTCAATGTATACTTGATGTATACATGATGGCATATATATATATATATATGAATATATTTGATGGTGCCATAAAAGAAAGGAGTGGAAACAAACCAAAAAGTGTTAACACAGCAGTCCATAGCTTCTGAAATATACCTACACACAGCTATGACTGCCTAAACATAAGGAAGCCGTCCTAAGGTAACAAACTATGAGATATGCCAAAGATTCATGGACCACAAAGAATATGTGATGGAAAAAGTGAGCACTGGCCCCACAAAGAGATGGAAAGCCCATGCCTTGCCATGTTTACTGTGGGCCAAGGCTTTATCATCCATTGGTAAGTTTCTCTAGTTGGCAAGTTTCAGAGGTGAGCAGGTATATTTGCCCCTTTATGTTCCATAAATAGGTGTTTGCTGCCAGCTGTGGGTATTCTTTTCAAATCTCAGTGTTGGTTCTTGCTAGCAGGTGATAACAGAATTTCTAGTTAACTGAACAGAAGCAGACCTAAAGGCCTGTGCAGGCCGCACTCTGAAGTAGATGAGAATTCACTCACAAAGCACACACACTTAGGCAGCTGGTTGTCATTTGTATATTTTACTCTGCTGACTGATGCCTCTGGGACAGTTTGCCTGGTAGTATGTTTGGTTGGCACTACAAAGAAATCGTCAAACAACAGCTCAGGTCAACAAAAATGCAGGATGTAGAATACAGGCTGCAACAGTTAGATAAGGTAAGAGAAGC
Source organism: Apodemus sylvaticus (assembly GCF_947179515.1). Classification (NCBI taxonomy): domain Eukaryota; kingdom Metazoa; phylum Chordata; class Mammalia; order Rodentia; family Muridae; genus Apodemus; species Apodemus sylvaticus. The sequence goes on from NC_067483.1 coordinate 100,476,367, forward strand.
TACAAGGGAGGAGATGCCGTACGACTGGCACCGTCACAGGAAAGCACAGGCTCTTAACCTCAGAGCCCTCCCTGGCAACTGTGGCCACGCATCTGCTTACTTCAGGGCTAAGGACTGCTGTGCTGTCGCTAGGGACATCATCTTCATATCCTTTGTTGTGATAGCTCTCAGCCTCGTGACCTGTGCTTCCTTCACTGGGACACTTGTTGAAAGAACACCGTGGGCTGTTGCTGCAGTGAGAAATCTCGCACTTGGCATCCCCAATTTCAGAGGGTGTGCATGAGAGATGAGGAGAACCACTGTCGTCTTGGTAAGGTGGCGGCTGCAGCTCATCCAGTGGAGGTGTCCTCCTCATCCTCTGAATGCAGTTTCCTGACAAGGACAAGAGTGTGGTCATTGTTTCTAATCAGTTTCAGTCCAAGTAACTGTAAATAACTTTAAAATGTGAAGTAAACACTCAATAGCAAAAGCAGTTAAAATTCCTAAATGAGTTTTCTTTTTCTTTAGTCCAGGCACAGACTCTTTCCTTAGCTTTCCACTCTCCTTTCACCCAGTAAAATCAGGAAAAATAAAAGCCATATATTGTTATGAACCATACAAGGAAATCTGATCAGAACTATCTTTTGACTGAGTGTTTCTCTCCCCAGGCATTCCCAATACCATGTGGAATTCATGAGTTCCCTTGTAATGGATAACCTCTTGAAGTGTCATAAAAGCATGGTGGCTAAAACAAATGAATTACATGACTTTCTCAGTTATGGGGATAAAATCTAATCAGCATTCAGCTTAGCATTTTCTACATCTATTTGGTTTTAGAACCGTAAATAGATCATGTTCAGTGCTGCCTAAGTCTTTATGAATGCCCAACTCATTCTGGTCCACAGGACGAACCACCACTTTCAGGAGTGATATGAAGCTACGTTTTCTCCCTCACTTAAATTGTTTTTTAATTTTTTTCTTTAATAATCTGCCCCCATCTTCAATTAAGACTAAACATATCTATGAAAATGGATAAGAACTGACATATATTATACATTTTATGATCTAATAAACATAGTTTTAAAAATATTGACCATTTTTCCATTTTCTTTCTAAGAAATTAAACCCTCTTAATTCTTATCTACCTTCAAAATAATGGTTATTGAAACTCCAAAATATATTAAGTCTAGATGCTATGGTACATGCAAACACTGTCACTAGTACACACAAATGAGATAAGAGAGCTGGGAACTGTATAGGGTTGTAGCTATACTGGTATCGATTTACAAGTTAAGCAGATAAAGTTATGTAGATAGGTTCAGAATTCAGTGTTGAATATTAAAGTTAAACATTGCTCTGACAAAAGGTACTTTTAAAGCCCCCATTTAAAAAATACCAAAGTCCTCCAGGCAGTGGTGGTGCACACCTTTAATTCCAGCACTTGGGAGGCAGAGGCAAGTGGATTTCTGAGTTTGAGGCTAGCCTGGTCTATAGAGTGAGTTTCAGGACAGCTAGGGCTACACAGAGAAACACTGTCTCGAAAAACCAACCAACCAATCAAAGAAACAAACAAACAGACAAAAAAAAACCCAACAAAAAACCAAAGTCTTTATTCAAATAAAAAAATAATAATCCCTGAACCATGAATTTACATAGTTGATCAAAACTCCCAATTGTAAATAAAGACTCTTACTTACTGAGGCTAGTACACTAACTTCAAAACATTATCAAACAAATGCAGTTGAAGCCAAACTAGAGAGGACCTACTAGTAACCACAGTCACGTGGCAGTCAAGATGGCATGCGCCAAGTGGCTTTACCAAGCTGCATAGCCCAGCAACACAGGGAGCCCTGTACTACCAGCAGTGCATCAGCTTTATTTACCAGCGGCTCAAGTGGAAGGCTTCAGCCTGGGTGCTGAAATGTTTGGTTTTCCTGATAAAAGAAGGGACACTCAATTGGCATCTCCTCTTTTCTCCTGCTTGAAGTTCAGTAGCCATCTTGTGACTGAGAAGTGACAAGCATGAGAAAGAACTCTGAGGAGAAGCAAAACCCCAAACCAACCAAACAAACAAACAAAAAATGATTAAAAAGCCAACACCCATGGGTATTTGAAACATTACCCCAAACTTTGATGACTAAGGAAGTCAAAGTAAAAACACCAAAGTAAACACCATAGCTTCATTTTCTGTATATAGTTACTAATACAGCCTCAACAGACACCATTTAACTCATTAAGCAATACTTTATCTTCTAAATATCATACTACATCTGCCAATGAGTTAAGTTAGATAATAGCTATATACCTACTTACATATAGTCAGTCAATTTTGCAGGTTTAAGTGCATATACTAGAATGTTTGGTAACTTCAAGAAAATAAAACAAAAACAATAAATTAGCACCCTGAAAATAAAAGGTATAAAATAAAAGCAGAAAGATAAATTTTAAAACCTATAGATTAGAAAGCATTAACAAATGAATACATAATTCATTATAAAGGGAAATAAAATTGATACATTGCTAGAACGGGGTAGTTAGAAAAGAAAAACTGGTAATGCAAGTTATTAATATTAGGAATGAAAGAAGCCAGGATTTCAATTCTTGCAGGAATTCACTGGTGTGCACTGGCACTGACAGATGACCTTGCCCAGGACAGTGACACAGACAAGGCAGCCAAGCCTAGGAACATCACTGACCATGGTGCTGAATTGCAGAAGGAGGTTAGCATCAGTTGGGTAGGTGGTGAGCACTCTGAAGCTCATGTTGAGGGCCATCTATAAGTGGGAGGCAAACCAAACAGATGCGTGACGTCAGAGGAGAAAGCCTGTGTGTGGCCTGATGATCAAAGATCAGATGCTCCCAGGTAAATGTGGCCATGTCTTTTACTGTTAGATAAATGAGTTAGAACATGGGAAGGGAAAAAAGCTAGGGCCAACTCTGATGACTTAAATATGAACTAAAGCCTATGTCAACTTGACACAAGCTAGAGCTTTTTTTTTTTTTTTGGATTTGGTTTTTTTTTTGAGACAGGGTTTCTCTGTATAGCCCTGGCTGTTCTAGAACTCAATCTGTCCACCAGGCTGGCCTCGAACTCAGAAATCTGCCTACTTCTGTCTCCCAGAGTGCTGGGATTTCAGGTGTGCGCCACCACCGCCCGGCTAGCTAGAGCCATTTTCAAAGAGGAAGCAATAATCAAGAAAAATACCCCAACTAGACTGGCCTGTGGGCAAGTCTGTTGAGCATTCTCTTGGTTGAGTACTGACATGGAGGGGGAATGGTTCACAGTGGCACCACTCCTACACTGGTGGTCCTGGGTGCTATAAGGAAGCTGGGTGAGCAAGCCAGGAAGTATTATTCCTTCATGGCTTCCACATCAGTTCCTAGGTCCAGTTCCTGCCCTGCTTGAGTTCTTGACCTGACTTCTCTGGATTATGGACTACATCATGCAGTTGTTAGATGAAATAAACCCTTTTCTCCCCCAGCTGCTTTTGGTCATGGTATTTTATCACAGCAACAGAAACACTAATTAAGGCATATACTCGGTCAACACAGTATAGATGTATGTGTGTGTTCATGCTTATACATACAGCCATGCAATAAACATTCTAAGGCTTCCCAATGAGAAAGCCATTACCCTAGCAGCAGTGAGCCCAGTGGTTGAATCTTATTATCTATATTCAATATTACAAACAACCAGAACTGCCCAAAGCCATGGCCAGTTCTAGAGCTGTGCTGGGGCAAGTACAAAATAAGTGTAGGAAGGTGGTGGATACTGAGACACATTCAAAGAGCGCCAAGGACACAGCAAAAGAACAAAGAGGCAGCATCAGGCAGCTGCCATCAGCCAGAGCCCAGGAACAATGGAGTTCCTAAGCAGATAGCTATAGTAAAGGATTATTGTTTCATCAAAGGAGAGAGGAGACTGGGAGTCCACACAGATATGAGTGAGTGATCAGAGGATCTTTGAGGAAGAATATGGGTGCATGACCCCTTCTTTACAATAAAGAAGATAGCAGCACCTGCATCAGTGACCATTATTAGGTAAGGCTGTGTATCACCAGAGGAAACATTAGAAACACACCTCAGAAAGCAGAATGCCATCACAAAATAAGTAACCAGTGATTTAAAATAGACCCAGAATGACAAAGGAAAACCACACAATATAATACTAACTACAAAAACACCCAAGAAAATAACAAAAAAAAATGCATTTTTTAAAAGGTCTCAATAGAAACTGTAGGCTCATATGGCTTCCCCAGTGAACTAACCATTGAGGGAAGACAAAACCCTACCAATCTTCTACAATATATTCCAGATAACATTAAAGATAGACAATTGTCTAAATTATTTTATTATGTCAGCATAATGTGATACCAAGACTTAAAAAAAACTCTCAAAGAAAAACAAAGTGTTAGCTAATCCATCTTGTAAAGATAGACATAAAAACTTTCAGGATATATGCACTGCAAACCCAGAACCACACAGGTAGCACTGTATCAAACCAATTTGGTTAACTTCATAGGAATGCTGTGTTCTAAGTGAATTTAGCTTTCAAAATTTAACCAATCAAATTTACTACACATAAAAATTAACAGTAAAAAATAGTATGTTAACTGTAATATTAAAAAAGTACTTGGCAAAATTCATTACCCATTAATGATAAAATCTGAGAAATTAAGAAATTCCCTCCCTCACCTGCAGATAAGTCCTACAAAAAAAATGTCATATTTGATGATGAAGGGTTGAAAGCTTTACCTCTGAGTTCGGGAATAACACAAGAGTATCTGTTATCACTACCTCTATTCAACAACACACCAGAGGTCCTTTCCAGCCAGTACAATAAGGCAGGATCAAGAAGGTAGAAAATGAATGGAAAGAATTAAAATTGCCAGTAATTTCAGGTAACTATCATGACATAAAACAAAAAACAAGAGAAAGACAGAGGGGAAAAGAGGGAGGATTTGTTATACTAAAGGAAGTTTGACACTGTCTCAGCATAGGGGATTAATAAGTGAAAAGGCAAGTGAGTTTCTATGCACATGCAAAGGACAATTGAAAAGTAAGATCTTAAATCAATCTCATAATTAATGTCTAAAACCACAAAATGTCTAAAAACAAATTATATTGGTGTTATTTTTTCAATCACAGTGTTCATGTGTTCTTTCAACAACTGATAGACTTCAAATTTCTCAGCAGTGGCTATACTCATTCAGGATTGATTAGTTACAAACAAGCCAAACTTCCTTTCTTCAGCAAGGAATCTCAAAAGAGAAACACAGACTTGAGAATTACATGTTTCATAAATGCTTTCACTAGTTTTGCCACTGCAAAAACTAATAATTTGAAAAGCATTGCAAAAATTAAAATGAAAAAGGAAAGAAGAACCATGGCAGATTATCATAACCTTAATTAGAAGATGATTTCAACTGCAGTTGCCACTCCAGATGGAAGCTCCTTCTTGAACAAATTAAGACAGCCCTGGCATTTGATATGCTGCACTAGCTAGCAAGTGTTTTTCTTTCACAACAACACAGGGATAACAAAAATTAACAGGTTGTTCCACTTGGGAACACCAGAAATACCTCTAGTGTCCTGCTTCAGAGGAATTTTCTTGTTCAATGCCACCCTGCATTCCACAGAGATCCTGAATGCATGAAGATCTCACACTCATCTCTGTATATGACAGCAAAGAAGTAGAGGAGCAGAAGAGCCAAGGGATGGCGTGCCTTAAACACCCGTGTTTGGCAGAACTCAAATCAAACTTATGAAACAATGTGTTTGCCATTAAAGTTCACAAGGTCGAAGAGATGCAATGGAGTATCCCTCCCACAGTCAGAGAGGATTTGCTGAGCCTTTTCTGTGTTTTCAGACAGAAAACCCTCCATTTTGAAAGTAGATTATTACAAACTTGAACATACAACTCTGGCATAGTCACAAAGGAAATTAAGAAGCTGCTACCTTTGAATAGTGTTCAAAGCAGGACACATGTACCTTTATGTATGAGAGGAGACTGGAGTAAGTCTATATTTGACCTTTGTAACCTAGACAACCAGTATGTTATAGCATAGTAAGTATCATTGGAAAACCTTGACAGTAGAACTTCAGTAAAAGACTATGGGTTTAAAATTATCTTTTTACTTTTTGCACCTTTGAATGAATTTTACAAGAATATAGTTTGAATTATTTTTGTATGGTCTTAAAACTCTAATTCCTTATTTAGCTTATTTTCTTGATGGTCTGAAATAATCCCTGACTCAGACTATCCTCCACACATAAAAAAAGCTAATGACCAGACATGGTAGCATAACCTTTAATTCCAGCACTTAGTAGGCAGAGGCAGGTGGATTTCCATGAGTCTGAGGCTAACTTGATCTATATAATGAGTTCCAGGTCAACTAGGGCTACAAAGTGTGACTTTATTTTGGAGAAGAAGAAAGGAGAAAAGAGGAAGGAGAAGTGATGGAGGAAGAAGAGAAAGAGGAAGGAGGAGGAGGAAGAGGGGGAGGAAGAAAAGAAGCAGAAGTAGCAGCAGTGGCAGCAACAGCTAATTCTCCTTACTCAACACACGTTCTCTTTGAGTGAGAAAAAATTCAACTTGCTGACTCATCTCTGAAATAGTACAAACCACCCTTGCCTTCAGTAAGTACAGTGCTTCTTTTGTTGAGGAAGAGCATAGGATAAAAATTAGTATCAAACAAAGAAAGAGAAGGCAGCAACATGAGTGAAGGCGTTGACAGCACGTGATCACTCAGGTGAGGTGGGGTGTCAGCTGACCTTGTCACTAAGAGCAGGTGAAATGGGTGGGTGGAATGACACTGTTTTGCACTCACAGCCCCAGCAGGAATAACTGTGACTTTCCAGCTGAGGATAAGAAAACAACCATGGTAACCATATATACGCCAACACTAATGGAGGTAGAATGTTCTGGTATTATATCCCTTTTCAGAGGTGGCCCTAAAAGATAAGAGAAATTAAATCTTAATGACAGACTCTGCAACCATCCATTTGATTTTCAACTTCAGAGTAAGAATGTTTTTCATTTCTTGAGTATCTGTTATGGGTCTGGCTGAATATAAGGACTAGGAGGCGTTTGGGGTTAAGGCTAGTCTAGAGAATGGTGTCTCCTGGAATGGCTTTAGGGCCTGAAAATATTTACATGCACAACAAATAACACCACAAGTGTGCAGCAAATAGGAAGACTTGTAAAATTTGACCCATATACAGCAAGATGAATAGAAAGTTTCTAAATGGTGTAACATATGTAGCTCCTCTATTTCTCTGCTTTGGTTTTTAATGAATAACTGTTTTATTGTTGAATTTTCTACTGACCCAGAAATAGCATCTAAGGATTTCAACACCTGAGTTCAACATGACCGTTCTCCCACTCCAATACACAACCTGGCAGTGTTATCCTCAGCCAAAAGCATCTCTGGGGTCATTATCACATACTCCTCAGGATCTCATTCAAACTTCCACATGCTTCAGCATCAGGATTACAGAGTTTATTATGATTATTTACTGTATGCGATAAAAGCATTTTGAAGAAGGTATCCAGTGACTAAGTGCAGATTAATACATTTGGCTAGTTCACCATGTCCACAAGGCTAAGGCCACATATTCATTTCATTCTAGGCCATATTAAGAAGCATGTCCTCAATTATATGCCTTGAAGATGCCTCATCTTAATGAAGTTCTATAGGCAAAATACAGTTTTAATTCCACTGTATTACATTCCTGTATAGCTGGTTTTTAATTGTCAAATATCTATATATCACATTCAGGACAATATCCTAAGTATTTATAAGTGTGCTCTAAACAATCCTTAGCAATCCAGCTCCACTCCAGCTATTTACCTCAGCTCTCCAGGATTTAAGATCACTCAGCACAATCACAGCAAGACACCAGTGTGTTCCTCTCTCACCCAAATACCCTTAACTTTCTCTCCCTCTCCCACAGGTAACTTTATATACTGTCCTTCAAGAATAATCCTGGTTGTTATCTCTGAAAAATCCAACCAACTATTTTCCCCAGTGCATACACACTGAGTGTTCCTAAGAGCTTCTTCAGTCACAGCCCTACTTCCTTGTCATCACGTTGTTCACATTAACCACAAATGCCTGTGACAGAAGACGCTCTCGTGTCTACCTGACAGATACTAGACAGGTACTAGTGCCTACTAGAGAACTGAGAACACAACCACTAAGGTGCTTTGCTCAACACAAGACAAGATGGTTGTGGTAACTTACTTCTTACAGGACTGGATGGGCAATAAGGTCTCTGGGTCCAAGATCATGAACTTGCACTGGTTTTGTTTGTTTTAAGATTATGATACAGAATCAGTGGGAACGAGGAGGAAGAACTAGGGAGAAAACTGGAAAGGAGAATTAGAAAAAAAAAGAAAAAGAAAGTTTAAGAACGCTTCTACTTATAACATATTGGAACAATATACTGATGTGGTAGAAATAAAAAGAAAATCACCATTTAAAATATTTCCTTACAAAAATAAATGTGAAAAATATAGCAAGATAAGTTAAACAGGGGCTTCAGATGTAGCTCAAGAGTTGAGCAGATGCCCAGCTCACACCAGAACCTGGGCTTGAGATAGAACCAAAGGAAATAAGGTACTTGAAAGGATCCATTGGATAATATAAATCTGAAAAAGTGACTGAGTAGTTCCTTCAGGAAATACTGAAGGTATACTATTCAGAGATGATCTAAGTAAGCAAACCCTTCTGCTATAATGCTAAAGTCACTCCTTCATTCATTGTTCCTGTGTTACGGGGGACTTAAACCCAGGGCTTCATAAATACCATGCAAGGATTTAGCAATCAGCTCAGCCCTTGGTTCTGATTTAATTCTAAATATACAAAGCAGACATCTCAAACGTATTGCCATAAAATTCATGGAATCATTGTAAACATACAACACTTCTTTAGTCAAAATAGAGAGGTCTTTGTTATTCCTCAGAAACTTCACAAAATTAAGCTAAAAGAAAAAAATCTTTGAGTTAAAAACTCTCTGGTTGCATTGAAGAGACAACCTAGCCAGTAAAGTGATTATCATGCAAGCATAGAATCTGAGTTCAACTTTTAAAACTCACATTGAAAAGGTTGGGCATGGTGATGCATATCTATAGCCCCAGAGTTGAACAGACAGAAATTGAAGGAGACCCCAAAGCTCTTTGTTGATCAACCAAATTTATAAGGTCCAGTAAGAGACCTTGTCTCAAAAAGCAAAGTAGATTGTACCTAAGGCTTCCACATGCACACATACATAATCATACTCATATATGCACCTGCCCTCACACAAACCAACATCCAAGGTAAAACTAAAAAGTACATTTTCACATCTTCAAATAACACAAACACAACTCAGTATCAATAGTGGTATCGTGTATTTTATTCAACTACAATGAAACTGACAAATTCTTCCTTGAATTTGAGGGATGACTGTTGGAAAATTATAGTTGTGATTTCACTCAGTTTTATCAATTATATCAATATATATGCTTATCACTTAGCGTCATGTTCAAAACTCAAATTTATTCTGCAGAACATATAATAAATGATTAACAACATCAAGGAATTTCTACTTTTGTCCAAGAAGACAATGATACTGGATTCACCTTCCAGCTGTACACAACCATAAAACTGGATTAAATGGTGACTTTCAAGATGACTCAGTGGCCAGGTATGGTGGTGCATGCCTGTAATCCCAGCACCTAGGAGGCAGAGGCAGGCAGATTTCTGAGTTCGAGGCCAGTCTGGTCTACAGAGTACGTTCCAGGACAGCCAGGGCTACACAGAGAAACCCTGTCTCAAAAAAAAAAAAAACAAAAACAAAAACAAGATGGCTCAGTAGTTGTCAGACATTTGATCACTCTGTGAACCATGAGATTGCGTTATTTACTGAAAAAAAAAACCAAACCTGTTTCTAGTTATGGAGTGGCTCAGCCTTAGCACACACCTTTAATCCTGGTTAGAATATAAACATGACCTTAGTACACACCTTTAAATTGAAACAATGTTTGTAGAAGGAACCACCCATGTTTGAAAGTGATGTCTAATTGAGCGGCAAATAAACTAACGGATCCGAGAAAGATTTGAGAGAATAGAATATGCCCAATTCTCACAAGAACAGAGAGAAATGAGGGCTACTTAAGAAGAGAGCAGCACAGAAGGAAGAGACTGGTTTACAGAGACTGGTTGCAAAGAGAAGCTAGACACGTTAAGACAGAACAAGCCAGATAATGAGAAGGAGCCAGAAGATTGGAACATATCACCAAAGTTAGTATGAGGCCAAGCAGAGAAATTCAGTCAGAGGCTGAGAGAGAAGCCAGATTGAATCTGTCAGCTTGGAGAGGAGTCTGAGTCAGAACAGCTAAGTCGAACCAGCCAGCGAGAGCTCAGAAAGAGCTGCTTACTCAGCAGCACATCTCAGAGGCTGAAAACATTCTAGCCTAACTTATATTGTATGGAGGCTAGAAGCTTCCAGGAATAGGCCTGGGTTAGCAGACAGAAGCAGTAAGTCTCCAAAATGACAACTGCTACAGGCAAATAAAAGATACTTTCCCACTCAGTGGTTAAAAGCACTGGTTGCAGAGGACACGGGTTTGAGTGTCAGCATACACATGGCTGCACAGAACTATCTGTAACTCCATTTCCAGATGATCTGATATTTTCTCCTGGCCTCTGTAGGCACCAGGTATGCTGAGTGGTGCACAGACAAACATGCTGGCAAAAATACCCATACATGTAAAATAAGAATTAAAATTAAAAAATAAAAAACCAGTCAAAATATGTAAAGCAAATATTTTTAAAGTAAGGAACATGAACCCAGCTGGGAATAGGCCAGCTTTGCCATGGGTATTCTAATACCTGGAACACGGGAGGGCAACAGTATTGCTGTGCTCAGGAGGTGGGTGTGTGGGGCTCTGGGACAGAGAGGAGACAAAGCTGAGGGCAGGAAACTCAAGGGGACCCTAGCAGTATGTGAAGAGGACCAGGAGTTTGCACCCTACCAGAGATAGCACATAAAATAATGTCCAAGGCTACACAGCAGACTTCAGTATTCCTTCCAGTGACTGCTAGCTAAGCATGGCAATGAATTAGACCCTCTAATTCTAAAATATGTGTGCTGACTACTTTGTCATTAATCTGATACAAGTTAAAGTTGTCAGAGAAAGAAAGTCTCAGTTGAAAGAAATGCTTTCATAAAAATGGCCAATAGGCAAGTCTGCAGGTTTTTTTTTTTTTTTTTTTTTTATTGATGATTGGATATAGGAGCTCTGTGTGGGTAGTACTACACTTGGACAGCTAGTCCTGGATAGTATAAGAAATCAGGTGGAATAAGTCATGCAGAACAAGCCAGTAAGAAGTACTTCTTCGTGACCTGTTTCAGAATCAGGTTTTTGCCCTGACTTCAGTGACAGAGAGTGGCCTGAGAGTTGTAGGCTGCAATGAAGCCCTTCCTTCTCAAGTTGTTTTTGGTCATGATGTCTTACCAGTGACAGGCAAAGGACACCATCAAAAGGACAAATAGGCAACCAACAAATTGGGAAAAGATCTTCACCAACCCTACATCTGACAGAGGGCTAATATCCAATATATACAAAGAACTCAAGAAGTTAGACCCCAGAAAACCCAATAACCCTATTAAAAATGGGATACAGAGCTAAACGAAGAATTTTCACCCAAAGAACTTTGGATGGCTGAGAAGCATCTTAAAAAATGCTCAACATCATTAGTCATTAGGGAAATGCAAATCAAAACAACCCTGAGATTTCATCTTACACCAGTCAGAATGGCTAAGATTAAAAACTCAGGAGACTTGTCAATATTTTAAAGACACTTTGATGGCCGAGTAATTTCACATTTATTATATATGTAAACATGTATCTATATAATGTTCTGTATGCACATATTCCAGAAGCTTACTTAAGGCTACCCAAAAGTAGAAGGAAGCTAAGTGTCTGCCAGATGATGAGATAACAATAGAAAGCAGGCATCTTCATAACAGAAGCCCACATAGCCATACAGAGACTAGGCAAGAGCCAGCACACAGAAAATGTCACAAGAAGCTGCTTACCGTGTTTTCCATCTATACAAAAGGTGAAGAGGAACACATATCATTTTGGGTAATGGTACTGATAGCAAAGAAAGTAGTTGCTAAAACTGTGCTTTGAATGACTGCTAGTGAGTGCTAAGAATGCCCTAACAATTGTACCATTCTCTGAAAATATTAAATGAGTGAATCTTATAACATGAGAATTGTTTCTCAAAAATCTCTTTAAAATGTGTGTGTGTGTGTGTGTGTGTGTGTGTGTGTGTGTATCAGGGTTTGAGGGGGGAAAACTATGTAATAGTCTCACAACACAAAGCCTCAATAGATAAATTACCAAACATGATAGTTTCAGGCAATATAAACTAAGACAGAATCTTTCTATCATGAAGCTTAAATACTGTTAAACCAAGGGAAAGACCCAGCTGAAAGGAAATTATATAAAATGCAACACTATACAGTATTGAAAAATGAATACATCATGCAGGTACTATTTACATATAGATTCAAATTCCATAAGAACAAACTTTGGGTACCATACGTCTATATAAAGGAGGCACCAAGGAGAGTACTGATTCCTGGAGGGTAATTTCTTCTGACATATTTTCTACAATTTAGACAATAGTCACCCATGAGCGGCCTAAGACAAATGTTTAAAACTGTAGCATACACGTTATCTAACATTAGTAAGCAATGCAAGAGAAAACAGAGACAATGTAAAAGCTGGTAAAGAGATGTCAGCCATGTGTGCACACCATGGCACATGTGATAAGGTTAGAAAACAGCGTTAGGGAGTCAGTTTTCTCCTTCAACTTTGGGTTCTGGGGATCCGTAGGGTTGTCAGGCTTGCCTGGCCAGCACTTCTATCTACCAAGACATCTTTCTGGACCTAACAGAGCATCTAGCAGCTTTTACTGTGGCTCTACCTCATAATCAATGTTCATCATAACACAAGATTATCATTAATGGTTCATGGAAAATCACAAAGATTTCCATTTAATGTTAATAATGAGAACAGTAATGACAATTATTATGATGATGATGATTATTTATTGCTATTATTATTCTCAGGATTAAAGAATGAATTCTAATACCTTTGACACATAAAAATAAATGGAAGGTAAAAGAATTAATAAAATAATATTATTAAATTATACCTTTTACGCTTACCATGCATTTTTTACTAAAACAAAGGTATTTTTCACATCTGAGTTCCCAATAAAAAACAATTAATACTTTGCTTTAATAAAATTCAATTTTACTTGATCAATGAATGAATGATAAATTAATGAATGTGCAAATTCACATTGTAACTGATATTATAAAACACACCAAAGACCAAATATAGAATCATCTCACGCCCTACTGAGCATGTGTTTGGGTGAATGTGTGTTCAAAGACAGAATTTTTATTTTGCTATAAGTAATTTATTTATAAGATTTTATGCTTGTTATTACATAAACAATGTTAATGTTCTTAGGAAAAAAGCATGACTGCTCTGCCCTGGAAAATACACTTAGGTTTTAGACTGGATGAAATCAACAGTGTGGCCTTTTGGAGGGTACACACTAAAAAGAAGAAAACGAGAACAACCAATTACCTCCTGTTCACTACATTAACAAATGATGCGACTGCAATACTGTGAGGATGAAACAATGAAGTTCCATTTACCTTTCATACCTTTCGTTTCATACAAAAAGACTTCAGACATTCTGAGGATTCTTTTTTCTTCATTTTTATAATACCAAGTAACCAGACATCTCAGAAATAGATGTTGAAACAGTAGCAATTTAGGGTTATGAAGCAGCTAAGTGCCTCACAATGTTGATGTAATACAGCAATTATAGATCTTTGATATTCAGCAAAAGGCTTTGTTTCCTTGTTATTTCATAAAAAAACCTACACAATAAGAATATCTCTAATTTTCAAAGAAAAGGGCTCAAATTTTAAAAGATCTTTGCATTAATGTTTGACCACTGAACTCAGCATTGAAATTTATTATTTTGCAACTAAAAAATAAAATGAAAAACTGTGGGGGAGGGAGATTGGAAAATGTTAGAATTTTGATTAGCAATCACAGCTGCACCAGAATTAGTTTCTATAGCAACAGGAAGAAATAATGTGTTGAACTGCAATGCAACACAAGATGATTCTTTATAGATTGCAACTCAAAAGAAAATCTTTGAAAAATTCTATCTTAAAAGAGTTATTAATCTTTTATCCACCATAATTTTCTAACAGAAAATAATCATTCCTGTCTACTTTTCCTAAATTATTTTTACTCATTCAAATTTAATATGTTCCCAAACTGATTGAAAATGTAATATACCTCAACAGTTAATAATTTGGGCAACTGTCTCATTTGCATTTAAAACAAAACCACATGTAACCATTGCTAGACCCCTAAGACAGTGCTTTATTTCCCTGACAGCTCAGTCCCTGCCAGGAAAGGCTAAAGGGTACTGCTCTGAATAAATGATGGTTGTGTGGTGACAACAGGATGACAAGCAAACTCTGCATTTTCGTCAGTAAGAGGCCAGGCCTCTGTTCCATCAGTGGGCACCCTCATGTCCACAGTGTGATTAAGAAACACCCGCTGTGAGCACTCCCTGTTCCTCTCCTCTCCATCTTCTGAGCTCAAACGTGCCTGTTCCTAACGGTGTATAGTGTTATCTCATGGCACCTCCTCTACTTCTACATGGCTTTGGCAACTAATTAAAGGTGTATACTTGAACCCTTCATGTCCTTTGCCCTTTTAATGAGACCCTTTACTGTGGCTACAGCCTCTAAGATCCAGAGCAGCTTGGGAGTTACTATGGAAACCAGTGACAAGCATTCTCTCCAGCTGAGTTCTGTGTCTCATCATACATAAGAAAACTGACGTGGCATCAATCAAGTCATCCAGACACTACGAATTTTTAATTCTCTTGCTAGTTATGCTTTAAAATAATACATTATATACATCTTTTAAATTAACCAAATCAACAAGCTACTAATATTATTATTTTTAAAATCTGAATAAAGATCAGAGTAGAAAATATAGACTCTTATTATTAAGGCTTTAAAGCATAAGCATTAAAATAATATTTTATATCTAGAATGAAAACTGAGATTCAATAAATTTCAGAAGTGAAAACTTCTCCCTCTATTAAAGTTAACATCCCATAGGTACAGTCATGGCTGGGTCACATCTCAAGATAGCTACATGTATGAATGGACACAGTTGGCTCAGGACCAGATACTGGCTTATAACAAAAAATATCACTGCACAACAGAATAAA
Source organism: Apodemus sylvaticus (assembly GCF_947179515.1). Taxonomy (NCBI): domain Eukaryota; kingdom Metazoa; phylum Chordata; class Mammalia; order Rodentia; family Muridae; genus Apodemus; species Apodemus sylvaticus. Next base: position 100,491,687 of record NC_067483.1, read on the forward strand.
TGGTTTTTTTTTTTTGGTGTGTGTGTTATCAGGTAAAAATATCAGTAAAAATTATTTAGACTATGTCATAAATAACCTCATTCCATCTTCTACTTCCCTCTTTATTAACCTAACAATAAAATATTTCTATTTAAAACCTCATATCAAGAATATGATATTTTTATTATAAAAAGTAATTGGTATTAAGCTTGGTTTGTATATTTTTTTTTGCATTTCCTTTTTTGTCTGAAAGTCTTCTTAAAATGTCAATATGATAGCACAGAAGTAAGGCAAAATATCCTAAGTTTATTTGTGAAGACAAATGAACACATTATTTGTCTTAAATTTGCCATAGTTTAAGTTTCCATGTGATCAAAGAATTTACAATTGCAACACAGCAAAAACAAACAAAAATACCTAAGAATACACAAAGCTGAAGGTTAGCCAGAGGTAAAGTGCTTCCTTGCTATAAAAGTATGAGGACCCAAGTTTAGATTCTCAGCACCTATGGAAAAAGTCAGGTGTGGCGACCCTGTGCTGGAGGCTAAAGCAGGAGGATCCCTGGGCTTCCAGGGCAGCCAGTCTTACCCAATCTCTCAGTTCCAGGTTTGGGGAGAAACCTTACCTCAAACAATAATGTGAAGAGCAATTGAGGAAGGCATTCATAATTATTTCTGTCTCAACACATACACACAGACATCCAAATCCCATCTACACACACATCGAAACATATACCCATTCATGTACACAAGAAAAAATACAAAGTTTCTGTTTGACACTTTATATTTCACAGAGGTACCAAGCCCCCTCTTAATGCATCAGATTTTCCCTGATAGAGAGCGTTGTCATCAAGAGATCTATCAAATTTCTAAAAAGAAACCGTAAGAATAATGGTATCAGACTACCCAACCCGAATGAGAATTAATTGAGCCAAAAATAATGTTATCTCCTAAATTCTTATCAGGACACACAAGTAATGTTTAATTACTTTCTCTCTATTTCAGAAAATTGTATACAGAATGTCTGGAAAAATACATAAATCCAAGTTTTCTTACTGAATGAACAAGCAGGGGAGACCCAGCCACATACACAAAGCAGGCACTAGGAAGCGTGTTTAGGGAGCCAGAGAAGGGGTCTGTGCTAACCAGTCCCACATGACTTTAGTGCCCTAAGTGTGCCCCACTGAATAGCATGATCTACTTAAACTGAAATTTGACTGTTTCCCATCTTTTCCTACTATTGCCTCTTTAAACAGGCATTTACTTTTATATTAGGCCTTACACAAGTCATTCAAACTCAGCTTCAGAAGAGGACCCATTTGTAAAGACTTTAGTTGGGAGATTAAAAACCAATAAAGAACATAGGAACTTGGCATCAGTGTGTGTTTATGCATTCTGGGCCCATCCATGTTTATAGGATGAAGACAAAAGCCAAATTTCAATTTTAACTACCATGAACTGCTAACATTAAACAGGTCTATAGCTTTCTCAAAGGACATTGCCAACTGAGACCAAGAGTTCAAATACATGGAGCACATTTTCCATTCAATCCATGATATACACACATTCAGCTCAGTGCAGACTTGCTACAAACCTTCAAGAGCAATATTGGTAGAGCAGTGAGGAGAATCTCAGTAATATAATCTGAAGTGTATCTGCTGTGCACAGCATGTAGTTGATCATGTTTGTTATTTAGACAATACTATTATGCACTTTGGGTATTAATTTTATTCTCAAAGCTATTTGATAAATGTCTTGTTTTGAATCTTTTACTTTCTTTCTTCAGGAATACGAAGGTTGTATTGTATGTTTGGATCTAAATCACTGCAGTAAAGCAAATTAGACTAAAAAGAAAGAATGAGAAAACAGGAGTGACTATACCAGTATCAGAAAAATGTATTTAAAAACTTACCTGCACATATGAACAGATGGCTCAGGAGTTAATAGTGCTTGCTGCTCTTCCAGAGGACTGGAGTTTAGGTCCCAGCACCACAGTAGGTAGCTCACACACACCTGTAACTCCAGCTCTGGGGGATCTGATATTCACCTGTGGTCTGCATAGCACTCATTCACAAATACACAGATACATATAAATAATTTTTAAAATGAACTGTGCATAACAAGGGGATTTGTCAAACATAAAGGGCCAATCCATCTGAATGATGTGACCTTCATAAACACACGTGCACCTGTTGACAGTGCATCAAGTTTCATAAAGAAAAACTGTCACTCGAGGAACCACTCTTCTAGGAAGACACCAGAAGACCTGAAAGCAAGAGCTCCAAAAGTTTCATAGCAGCACAGCAGCAGCAGCCACAAAACTAAATGGTAGAAATCACCTAAAAGTTTATCAACTAATGAACAAAGTGCAATATTGCATTGAATGGATCCATACCACAAAAGGTAAAATTATGACACAAGACAACAACAACAAAAAAATCAATGACTTAAAACTTATCTAAAAACTAAGGCACACGAGGTAGGCTGGTAGGTGGGGGGGACATCCCCTTTCTCATAGGGGAAGGGGAGGGGAGAGGAAAGGGGGGAAGGGTCTGTGTGAGGGAGGGATGGGAGAAGGGGAGTGCTGCAATCAGGATGTAAAGTTAATTAATTAATGGAAAAAAACTATGGCGGAACTAGGAAGAAATTGAAGATCTAAATGACCAGACAAACATCTTGTGTTCAAGGATTAAAATGTTTTACTATTGTTAAAATGGTTATATTTCTCCAAGCTAATGTAGTGAGTCAACATAAATGCCACAACATGAATTCTTTGGAGAAATTGTCAGGCTGATCCTAAAAGTCACATGTTAATTTTTGTAACAACCACCATAGCCCAAACAATCATGAAAATGAAGACAAAAGTAGAAAGACTCAACTTCACAAATAAGGACAGACATTTAGATTAAGCAAAGTCCAGAAAAAGACTATGTGTATGACCAATTTGGCTGACAGGAGAGCCAAGACACACAATGAGGAAATAACCACTAACCATGGAGCTGGAGCCTTAGTGACCTAACACTACATGAGGACATTAACTCACAAAGAAAGTATAAGGAAGGCTTCACTCCCTAAGTTACATATTGAGTATGGTACAGGCAACAGAAGGAGACAGAGATAGTTGTAGGAATCAGACCAAAAAGAAAAAAAGAAAAGAAAAGTAAAGAAAAAATAAAAGAAAAATATCAAATAACTAAAAAAGAATCCAACTCAAAAATGTGTGAAGGACCTAAACATTTTTTCAAAGGATATACAGATGTGTCCAATAATCACATGAAAAGATATTCACAAGTATCAGTCACTAGTAAAAACCACCAAAACCAGAAAGATGCTTCTTCACACTAATACAATGGTTACTACTAAAACAGGACATTATCATAAAATAGAAAGCAGTGAACCATAAAGAATATGTGGCTCCCATGAACTGCTAGCAGGAATGGAAAGCTGTTCAACTAATGTAGAAAGTTCTACAAAATGTTAAATACAGACTTACCAAATGGCCAGCCCAGCTAAGCCATCTCTTAGGAGAAAGCAGAAATTTAATTAGATCTTTGTACTCTAATGTCCACAGCTCATAACAGCCAGATGGGAAACACAACTCAAGTGGAGGAATGTATAAACAAAATATGGAATGTATTAGTATCAACTATGTACTACAGTCAACTATTATCTAGGCATAAAAAAAATAAAGTTCCGATGCATGCCACAACATGAGTAAACCTTGAAGATATTATGTTAAATGAGATTAAAGATACAATAAGACACATCTTTTTTTTCTTTTTTCTTTTCTTTATTGATATATTTTTTATTTACATTTCAAATGATTTCCCCTTTTCTGGGTCCCCACTCCCCACAAGTCCCATAAGCCCTCTTCCCTCCCCCTGTTCCTCCATCTACCCCTTCCCACTTCCCTGTTCTGGTATTCCCCTATACTGTTGCACTGAGTCTTTCCAGAACCAGGGGCCACTCCTCCATTCCTTTTGGACCTCATTTAATATGTGGATTATGTCTTGGATATTCAAAGTTTCTAGGCTAATATCCACTTATCAGTGAGTACATACCATGATTGATCTTTTGAGACTTTTGATGATTTCCTGTCTTCTTCTCCTCCTGGGTAAATTAGCTTCTTTTTATTCCAGGGCTTTCAGTTATTCCGTTAATCTTCTAGTGTATGCTCTCTTGAATTTCTTTTTGGAGGCACTCAAAGCTATGAGTTTTCCTCTTAGCACTGCTTTCATTGTGTCCCATAGATTTCTGTATGTTGTGCCTTTATTTTTCCTTGACCAAGGTATCATTGAGTAGAGTATTGTTCAGTTTCCATGTGTATGTGGGCTTTCTGTTGTTTTTATTGTTATTAAAGACCACTTTTACTCCATAGTGATCTGATAGGAGGCATGGGGTTATCTCAATCTTCTTGTATTTGTTGAGGTCTGTCTTGTGACCAACTATAAGATCGATTTTGGAGAAGGTACCATGAGGTGCTGAAAAAAAGGGTGTATTCTTTTGCTTTGGGATGAAAAGTTATATATATTAAATCTAATTGGTCCAAAGCTTCGATTAGTTTCACTGTCTCCCTGTTTAGTTTCTGTTTTCCTGATCCGTCCATTGGTGAGAGTGGAGTGTTGAAGTCACCCACAATAATTGTGTTAGGTGTAATGTGTGCTTTAAGCTTTAGTAAAGTTTCTTTTATGAATGAGCGCGCCCTTGTATTTGGAGCATAGATGTTCAGGATTGATAGTTCTTCTTGTTGGGTTTTTCCTTTGACCAGCAAGAAGTGACCTTCCATGTCTCTTTTGATAACATTAGGTTGAAAGTCAATTTTATCTGGTATTAGAATGGCAACTCGGCTTGTTTCCTGGGACCATTTGCTTGTAGAATTGTCTTCCAGCCTTTTACTCTAAGGTAGTTTTTGTCTTTGACATTGAGGTGTGTTTCCTGTATGCAGCAAAATGTAGGGTCCTGTTTATGTAACCAGTCTGTTAGTCTATGTCTTTTTATTGGGGAATTGAGTCCATTGGTGTTAAGAAATATTAAGGAGTAGTGGTTATTGCTTCCTAACATTTTTGATGTTAATTTTATACGTGTGTGGTTATCTTCTTTTGGGTTTGATGAAAGAAGCTTAATATCCTGCTTTTTCCAGGGTATAATTTCCCTCGTTGTAATGGTGTTTTCCCCCTATTATCCTTTGTAGGGCTGGGTTTGTGGAAAGATATTGTGTAAATTTGTTTTGTCATGGAATATCTTGGTTTCTCCATCTATAGTGATTGAGAGTTTCGCTGGGTATAGTAGTCTTGGCTGGCATTTGTGTTCTCTTAGAGTTTGCATGAGCTCCGCCCAGGATCTTTTAGCTTTCATGGTCTCTGGTGAGAAGTCTGGTGTAATTCTGATAGGTCTTCCTTTATATGTTACTTGTCCTTTTTCTCTTACTGCCCTAAGTATTCTTTCTTTGTTTAGTACATTTGGGGTTTTGATTATTATGTGACGGGAGGTATTTCTGTTCTGGTCCAGTCTGTTTGGAGTTCTGTAGGCTTCTTGTATATTCATGGGCATCTCTCTCTTTAGGTTATGGATATTTTCTTCCATAATGTTGTTGAAGATATTTGCTGGCCCTTTAAATTGTAAATCTTCACTCTCATCAATGCCTATAATCCTTAGATTTGGCTTTCCCATTGTGTCCTGGATTTCCTAGATGTTTTGGGTTACAAGCTTTTTGCATTTTGCATTTTCTTTGACTGTTGAGTCCATGGTTTCTATGGTATCTTCGGCATCTGAGATTCTTTCTTCTATCTCTTGTATTCTGTTGTTGATATTTGCATCTATGGTCCCTGATTTCTTCCCAAGGTTTTCTATCTCAAAGTTCTCTCCCTTTGTGCTTTCTTAGTTGTTTCTACTTCTGTTTTTAGATCCTAGAAGTTTTTGCTCAGTTCTGTCATTTGTTTGTGGGTGTTTTCCTCTAATTCTTTGAGCGATTTTTTTGTTTCTTCTTTCATGACTTCTGCCTGTTGATCAAACTTCTGTGTTTTTTTAAGTGATTTTTGCATTTCCTCCTTATTGGCTACTAACTTCTGACCCATATTCTCCTGAATTTCTTTAAGTGATTTTTGTGTTTCTCTTGTAAGGGCTTCTAGCTTTTGATCATTTTTCTCCTGAATTTCTTTAAGAGATTTATTTATGTCCTTCATGTGTTCCTCTAACAGCATCCTTACCAGTGCTTTTAAATCCAACTCTTGTTTTTCTGGTGTGTTGGGGTATCCAGGACTTGGTATTGTTGGGGAACTGGGTTTAGAAGCTGCCATAATGCCTTGGTTTCTGTTAGTAATGTTCCTACATTTGCCTTTAGCCATCTAGTTCTCCCTGGTGTTCGATGGTCTTATTGTCACTGGCTGGTGCTTCAACCTACTGTGTATCTTTAAGGTTATTTCTGCAACACTGACTGACTGGGTTTCCTCTGGCACAGATTACTGATATGCTGCCTTCCTCTTTTGTGCCTTTGGAGCCCTGCTCAGTCTTGCCTCAAGCAATGTTATACTTGGCTTGTCAAGGTGAACCAGGTGTTTTCTGACTGCTCTGTTATGGTGCGAAGATGGTGTGGTGGGGGTCACTCCCTCTATTGATTCTCACATAGGACACAGGTCCTGTGACCGACCAGCTTGCAGATGTACCGCCTATGTGCTTAGTTCCTGAGTGCAGGCAGACCCCTGGCAGTTTGCACCCCTAGAGATCTAAAGCTCAGGGTGATACAGTACCTAGTGATGCTTTTCTGTCCAGGCTGGGAGCGGATATGGCCACGGGAGGATCTCTTCTTCTGCTGCTCTCCAGGCAGGCCACAGGCCCCCGATGCCCGGCAGACTGGCAGACAAACCGCCTGTGTGCTCAGTTATTTGGCGCAGGCAGACCCCTGGCAGTTTGCACCTCTAGAGATCTAAAGCTTGGGGTGATACAGAACCTAGTAAACCTTTTCTGTCCTGGCAGGCAGCAAATATGGCTGCAGGGATTCTCTCCTTCTGCTGCTCTCTAGGCAGGACACAGGCCCCACACCCAGAGGACTGACAGAAAAACCACCTATGTGCTCAGTTCTTTGGCACAGGCAGACCCCTGGCAGTTTGCACCACCAGAGATCTAAAGCTCAGGGTGATACAGTACCTAGTGACCCTTTTCTGACATGGCAGACAGCAAATATGGCCGCAGGGAATCTCTTCCTCTGCTGTTCTCTGGGCAGGACACATGCCCCACACCCGGCGGACTGGCAGACAAACAGCCTATGTGTTCAGTTCCTGAGTGCAGGCAGACCCCTGGCAGTTTGCACCCCCATATATCTAAAGCTCAGGGTGATACAGTACCTAGTGACCTTTTTCTGTCCCGACAGGGAGCAAATATGGCCATGGGGAATCTCGTCCTCTCTGCTCTCTGGGCAGGACACAGGCCCCACGCCAGGCAGACTGGCAGACAAACTGCCTATGTGCTCAGTTCTTTGGCACAGGCAGACCCCTGGCAGTTTGCACCACCAGAGATCTAAAGCTCAGGGTGATACAGTACCTAGTGACCCTTTTCTGTCAATAGAACACATCTTGAATGATCCACTTATGTATACTCCTTATTCTGTGCAAATTTGGGACAGAAAGTAGCAAGTAGTTACCAGTGACTGAGACGATAGGAAGACAAGAGTTGTTGCTGCTGTTGTTGTTGTTGTTATTATTATTATTATTATACAAGTAGAATATTCTGGAATGGATAGTGGTAACAGTTGTTCAACAATGTGAAAGCATTCAGCATTGTAATGGCAAATTTTTATATTGATATTTTACGTTTTGGATACTGTACCACAATTAATAGAAACAAATAACTAATTAAAAAATAATGTAATTCTCAGAATTCCACAACTTGAGTAAACCTTGAAAACTTTCATTCTATATGACTTAAATACAAAAACATAAAAGGATAAATAGTAGATAATTCTATTCACACGAGGCCTATTAAATGATGTAAATTTATGCCATATGCATTTTATCATAATAAAAAACTAAAATAAAACTTTCTTACTAGAAAGATATAAAATCTAGCTTTCAAAAGATGTGGTAGGAAAACAGATAGTGAAAATAGAGACGTCTGCCAAACTAATTTTTAAACAGAACTTGAACTACAGTGAAGGGTGATATTAGTTCAGAGAAACTAAATATTAGAAGGGCATTATATCCAATTAGGCAAAATTGAAAAAACACTAAAACCCAAAAGACCCAAGACAAAGTGGAGGGTTACAGATAGGGCATTGTTTATACAGGGAGCAGTATTTGGAGAAGGAATTCCCTTGTCTTGGAGAAGACATGAAGTTGCATGATAAAAACACAAGGCAGGCCAGGTGGTGGTGGTGCATGCCTGTAATCTCAGCACTCTGGGAGGCAGAGGCAGGCGGATTTCTGAGTTCGAGGCCAGCCTGGTCTACAGAGTGAGTTCCAGGACAGCCAGTGCTATACAGAGAAACTCTGTCTCGAAAAAACCAAATCCCCCCCCAAAAAAAACCAACCCCAGGCAGGCTTCATATACAACTGCTCTAGCTAATCCCAGTTGAGGACAAATGAAAAGCAAATACACATTCACACAATGTTACAGGGCTGTTGTGACACAAAGTAGAAGGATGGGTAAAGTGAAAAGCTGTTCTGGAATGAGGTCTGTGAAACTTCACACTGGTCATTCAGACCATCACAGAAGGGTAGTTAAGAAACACCCATGAAAGTTCAATGTGATCTCAGCAAAAATAGCACCAGGGCTGCTTTACTATTCATCTTTAAGAATTGGTGCAAAGAATAACAAGAAACCTGACAAAATCCTACATTAGACACTGCAACTGGGAAATTAATTAGAATCAAGTTAAAAATAGACATAATTTCAAAAGAAACTTAGCACAGGACAGAAATAGTATTTTAAGTCTATAATTACAAATGAGATTGTTCAGCAAATAATACAGTACAAGCAATAAACAATTTGGAAAATATGGCTAAATACCCATGTAAGTTTGTTGTTCAGGCTCCGCCTCCCTGCCCATATAGTATGACCCACCCATGGTCACAAATATTGGATCCTAATGGGGAAGCAAGGTGGAGACCTCCGGTGGCAAGTGAGCATGAGAACAGACTCTTGGGGAACAGGCTTCAGTGAGACAGCTCATTTTAGTGGGAGGAACAAAGGCTATTCAATCCTTTGAGTAGGGATTTTCCAAGTAAGTGTACATCACTGGCTGGAGTCAGGGTGCATAAGTTTGCAAAAGGAGGAACTGCGGGCTACTGGACATAATCTTACAAGGGAAGAGGAAGTTTATCCTAGCTACTTGGCTATTTGAAGTTCACTGGTAAGGCAAAGGTAGAGACACAGATCTATGTGCACTGGAACATGCAGGCATAGAACAGGGCGGGAGGAGGGCGGGCAGTGATCCTATTCACGCTCATCTCAGGACCAGATTTCCAATTCTGGGTTTTCGACAAGACTACACTACGCTCTTGTTCCAGGCTGCTCCCAATTGTAACTTTAATTTTTTCAAAACCTATTTTTAATAATGGTTCTTAAATACTTTAACCTTCCTTGAAGCCTATAACCCACCAGTGGTAGTGGAAAAGAAAGGATATGGGGAGTGAACCTATTTGGAAAGGTTCTTTGGAGCAACTCCCATCTGTGTTGTCTGGAAATTGGCAGTTCAATTCACAGGTTAGCAGGCAGTGGCAGCTCGATACGCACATGAACATTTCACAGATACATCAGCTGTCCAGTTTTGTAGAGTCAGGATAGCAAACATGAATCAGCAGCAGTGTCACTACCTACCAGAGGCAGCCAGGCCTTGGTACAAGTCAACAGGAGGGACCCAGAAGGATGCCAGAAGTTCTGGCTGTGCCTTTCTCAGCAAATCGAAGATCAGTGAAGATGAGAGACCCACAAGTGATGCACAGCTAGCTGTACGAGGAAGGCAGACTCAGTCCTGTCACTGTCCATTGAGTTCTATTTACACCCTACAAACATGGCATGTCCTCCAGAGGTCTTGCCTCAGCTCTTGCATCTGTTCTCAGCTGACATCACTCTGCTAATCAGCCCAAGTCTCCAGGAGTGGCAAGACACACTCGCGCACACCCCCCCCCCCCCCAACTGAGGAGCTATGCACAGTTCCTGGCTACTGGTGGAGGGAGAGAAAGTCAGTTGTCTATCTTCTGGTAGGTTGACCCCACCAGCGGGTGGCCCCACCTCCAAAAGTACATGACAAACTACAATTGGTGAGATAAATTAATTATTAAAACAAAGAAGGAAACATGAAACTGGAGGTGGTATGGAGGGAGTAGAGACTCTAGGAAGAGTTAAGGGCTGAAGTTAGAGATGAACCCGATCAAAATACATTATATAAAATAATCAAAGAATTATTAAAATAATTTAAATCAATAAAGTAAAAGTAAAACCATAGTAAAAAGAAACAAAGTATAAGTGACAAAAAAAGGAAGAAAAATTAAATTTCTTTAACATGACTAAGTAAAATTTAAAAAGCTAAAATCATGAAAATACTAAGATCGGCTGTGGTAGCACAAGCCTGTGAGCCTAGTACTTTGACAAGTAGAGGGAGGAGGTACATAAATTTCAGACCAGCCAGACTAGATGTACACAATTTCTAGGCCAGTCTGTGATAGATGCTGGGGCTCCTTCTCATAAAATAAAAATTTAAAAATATTTACCATATACAATAAAAACTTATTTTCTTAGTGTCCATGACCTCTTGTTAATCAATAGTAAAATTAATATCAATTCAAAAGAAAATGGGTCAAATTTACTAAATTACAATCAAACATACATATATACAGATACCACTTAGCACATAAACATTCAATATTAAAACTCTAGAATTAGATATTATTTCAGAATTAAATAGTTACTATAATTTTAAAGACAATGCATAGCTAGAATGATATAAAATATGTCAAGGATAAGATCTGTACATAGAATCACTTGTTTTTCCCCCACTTTGAGAGTGAAAGGTACAGAATTTTGAGACCAGAATGTCAACTATCCTTTATAACACTGTAATCCTAGAAAACAACAACAAAAAGACATGTTGATGGGAAGGTGGTATGATAAAGATCAAAAACTTTTTAATTAAAAATGGGTTAGAAAATGCCTATGCTGATAACTTATGAAAGGCAATCTTCATCTACTTTCGCAGTATTATGCTCTTATTCCCAGAAGTTCATAAAATGGGGAGAAAAGAAGTATCTCTGACCTAGTACACTTACCAGAAAGCATCTTTTAGATCTATGGAGTACAAAACAGATGACTACACTGACAACCTTTGCAGAGATCACCCCTGCATAGTTTCACACTGCAAACATAAAATCTGATATACAACTGGTTGTTGGTTCTGCCTTTAACCTGCACACAGGCACTGCCAGGTACTTACCATGCAGGACACACCCACACTACCCCCAAAGGCTAACGCAGCATGCTCAGCCATCCTTCCTCCATCCAGTGTTTTCACTGAAAGTAGAGTTGCTACTAAAAAGCCAGGCTGAGACCTGAACATGAATGATTTATATCTCATTTTCCTTTCTAGGCAACAGGTTGATATTTTCTGCCATACTTTCCCAAAAATACAAAATTATTGTAGAACAGATCTTTACTGCTATTGAAAAAGAAAAAAAAAATAAGGCAACAGTAGTCTGAGGAAATAAATTCTAAGTAATTAAAGAGATGAAACAGAATTTGATCCAATCGGTAAAGCTCACAAGATAACACTAGATTATATGACATTTTTCCAATAATCAAAACAAACAAAATTACAATTCCAAGCTGTGTGCCATGTTGAGAACTGGGATTTCCTTTTAAGGTTAAATTTAGATTACGGTTTATACAACTAAGTTTATTTTCACTTAAATTCCCTGTTAGTCCTATTAGTACATCTTTAAATTGGGTAGAAATGACCCAGTATAGAAAGGCGTGAATCTATCAAATGAAGTTGAAGTTCTGGTAAGAGTGCATGTCAGAAAAAGCAGCAGATCCATCACATGAATTCTGTCTGCTTCAGAGTGGAAGTTTGCTCTTAATGGAATGAGGAAGTCAACAGGTCTGTCTACTGAGATCTATCCTGAGGCAACTAAAAACATTCATGTTTATCAATGACTGGAAATGTGAATCACATTGATGAGCCTATAAGTTAAACCTCTCAGAAGCAAAGCTCACTATATATTCTGTTAAATATTCACAGAAGTTACAAACTTAGCAGGTCATTTAAAGACGTACTCCAGATACAACCAACATCACTGCTCACATGACCAAAGTACTCAATCATGAGATTTTTGTGTCAGATATACTCAGCATTATGGGCATACCACATTCTCCATGATTACAGGTACATCTTCAACCATAAAAGTCTATTAACATGAAGATACAATAATAACATATATGAAGAAATTAATGAGCTAGAGGTTTCAACAGTATCTGATGTAATGAAAAAATTAATTTGGCAGGCCTTTGAGAAAAAAGAAAACTTAAATATTCAGATGACATAACAGAGAAAGATACATTCATCAACCGAGACCTTTACTGAACTAGAAGTATATAAAAAAAAATCACTGTTTGACAAAAGTAGGGAAATGCAAATCAAAACAACCCTGAGATTTCACCTTACACCAGTCAGAATGGCTAAGATTAAAAATTCAGGAGACAGCAGGTGTTGGAGAGGATGTGGAGAAAGAGGAACACTCCTCCACTGCTGGTGGGGTTGCAAATTGGTACAACCACTCTGGAAATCAGTCTGGCGGTTCCTCCGAAAACTGGGCATGTCACTTCCAGAAGATCCTGCTATACCACTCCTGGGCATATACCCAGAGGATTCACCACCATGTAATAAGGATACATGCTCTACTATGTTCATAGCAGCCCTATTTATAATTGCCAGATGCTGGAAAGAACCCAGGTATCCCTCAACAGAAGAGTGGATGCAAAAAATGTGGTATATCTACACAATGGAGTACTATTCAGCCATTAGAAACAATGAATTCATGAAATTCTTAGGCAAATGGATGGAGCTAGAAAACATCATACTAAGTGAGGTAACCCAGACTCAAAAGGTGACTCATGGTATGCACTCACTAATAAGTGGATATTAACCTAGAAAACTGGAATACCCCAAACATAATCCATACATCAAATGAGGTACAAGAAGAAAGGAGGAGTGGCCCCTTGTTCTAGAAAGACTCAGTGAAGAAGTATAGGGCAAAACCAGAACGGGGAAGTGGGAAGGGGTGGGTGGGAGGACAGGGGGAGAGAAGGGGGCTTATGGGACTTTCGGGGAGTGGGGGGCTAGAAAAGGGGAAATCATTTGAAATGTAAATAAAAAATATATCGAAAAAAAACCTGGAGAACAAACTTATAGCAATTCAATCACCAAGTAGAGTTAAAAAAGCTGACAGACATTTAAAGTCACAACATTCTTAAGAAGAAGAAAACTGGCTCAGAAGTCAGGCTCATGAGGCAATAACACCAACATGTTCCACTGCACTTACTATATTCTGTTCTTTTTCCTCCTCTTCCTTTTCCTTTCCTCCCAACTTCTTTCACTCCCCTTCCTTTCTTCCTTCCTTCCTTCCCTCCCTCCCTTCCTTTCCTCTCCACACTCCTCCCTTTTTGTTTTTCATGACAGGTTTTTTTTCTGTATAGCCTGGGCTATCCTGAAACTCACTCTGTAGACCAGGGTGTTCTAGAACTCAGATCTGCCTGCCTTTACCTCCCAAGTGCTGGGATTAAAGGTATGAACCATACCACCCAGCTCTATACTTCCTTTCTTAAGATGATTTACTGTTCTTGAAATTTTCACACTATCTGTATTGTGTGTGTAAGTGTTTGTGTGTGCACGCATGTGAATACAGAGACCACAAAACAATGCCACTCTTCAGGTATGATAAACCTACCTGCCTGCCTGCCTTCCTTTCTTCCTCTCTCCCTCCCTCCCTGCTTCCTACCTTCCTTCTTTTCTAAAACATATTTCCCCACTGTCTTGGGACCCATCAAATAGTCTATACTATTTAAAACTAAATGAAATCTTGGATTATAAATTACACACCTAGTCTATTTAATTACTTAAAGACAGATTTGTTCACTCTAGAGTTCATTCTGGCCTTGATCCTTGGTCTCAGCCTTGGATGGTGGTATTAGATATGTACTACTATACTCAGAAGAGGTTCTTTTCCCTTTTTTGTAGTGCCTTCTACATGCTAAGCACATATTTTTCCCACCACTTACATCCCAACTTGATTTTGTGCAACTAATTTCATACATTATGTCAGAAGTTATAACAATGAAATGAAACTTTGAACCTTTTCCTTAGGAGACAGCGCCCCAGAACATGAGAACTGGTGTGAGCCTTAAATACTACTACCTGATCTGACCTTCAAAATGAGTAACAGAGAGCTGGCTCCACACTAAGCAAGCACAGCTTACAAGTGCTAAGATTAGAAGTCATGCCTGCCAAACAGACTGCTAAACACAGACCAGCACAACCGTGCACAGGGCTCTTGCCCCTCACCTGTGTTAAGAAAAAGGAGAAGAGGGAGATGCTTACAAGCTTTCCATCTTTACTCAGCAGGAGTCGAGGCTAGATTCAAGCAGAGCTTCTGATCCCTCTCCTACATGTAACTGCACAGTACCCTCTGCAGTTCCTACCTCCCAGTTGCCAGCTCCCTCTTCGCTGTCCTGAACTGGTCAGACTTGCATCCATTGCCATGTGGCAGGGTGAGAAGGCCCCAGCAAAAGCATTGTAAGCTAAAACCATTTGCAAAGATATCTGAGAGTGTCTGGCAAGTTAAAGGGCAAAGTGGGTGACACATTTCTAAAAGTGTATGAGGTGTTTACTTGCACAACAGAAGGAAGGCATTCCAGGGCACAGGACATGAGATCAGAGAAAAGTAACCTCCCTGTACCAATCTATCCCAGAAGCTATGCTGGCAAGGTATCTCCTTCTCAGAAGAAAACATACTGCATATTCCGAACTCAATGCTCTGAGAGGTATCCCCAAACCCATGACTTGTCCATTCTCCTGTAGACGTGTTGTGCCCCAGCAATAACTGCTGATCAGTGCAGTTCAGAAGGGAGCTCACAACACATCATGGCTGGCAGGACCAGACAGAGAACAACTGGGAACAGAAGACACACAAAGGGTGGCAGTTTGTCTTGACTGGAGGGACAGATTGGTACTCTTAAGACTCCTTGATGTCGACAAGACTGAAATGCAGACTAGAGTCTATCAACACCATCATGATTACCTGGACACACAGGTACCCAAATACAATGAGAAATGGGTAGTGACAATGTTCCCTGGCTGTCAGGGACTATGTTCACAATAACTGATCCTTTTTTTTTCCAGTTAGTACAAAGAACACATCAAAGTCAAAAGTCTCCAAACCTAAAACATCAGGGAAGTAAGATTGCTAACTACTCCCCATTAGATCAATACATACTGTGTCCATGTGTCATATCAACACATTGTGGTACATATAGTTCAAAATGCCCTGTTTTCCCACATAAACAAAAGTCTTTTAAATCTTTGATATGGAAATTTCAGCTGCTTTGGCTTGACCACTGTAATACTTCCTTTCCTATTCTGTAATAGAACACCTGACCAAGGCAACTTACAAAAGGAGCTTGTTTAGAAATCCATTCCAAAAGATAAAAGTCCATTATATTAGGGAGACATGACAGGAAGGCAAAAGCATTTCAGCAGGAGCAGGAAGCTGAGGGTTCATGTCTTGAACTGCAGCATGGAGTAGAGTGCATGAAATTAGAACGGTGTTTTAAACTCTCAAGCCCATCTTCAGAACAAGGAACAGCAGCGCCAACTTTAGACCAGGAGTTCAAATGCCTGAGACTTCAGAGAGCATGTTTCAAAGCATCACAAACACTGTACACATGTATCAAACTATTACACTGTACACATACATATTTAAAATTTAATTATAAAAATTTAAATAATTAGTTATACTTTTATTCTGAGAATCAACATTAACATGACAATATTTATGCTCTATGTCTATGTCTCTACATCACTAGTTCTCAACTTACTTATTGCTACAACCCTTTAATATAGTTCCTCATGTTGTGGTGACTCCCAAGTGTGAAATTGTGTCTGCTGCTACCTCATAACTGAAATTTTGCTACTACTATGAATCATAATGTAAACATCTGTATTTTCTGATATAGGCGACTCCTCTGAAAGGGGCTTTTGAATCCAAAGCAGTTGTGGCACACAGGTTGAGAACCACTGTCCTTGGTAGACAGACACATGTTCTTCATTACTGGCATGCATATTCATTTCCCTTAGGTTAGCAAGGATGATCTTATGAATTCTTGACTTACATAGCCTTTTGTCGATCACTAAGAAGTGCAAAGCCTAGAGAACTTCATATTGGTCCTTATTAATTATGAAGTAATGTTCTAGTCAGGTTGGCTGTGGTAGCTTTTGATGCTATCTGTGGTGGTTTCTTTACAGGTACATGAAATTCCTGTGAGTGAAGTTCAGTGTCATCTCAGGCTCTCCAGTTACCGAACTTTTTAGAACAAGATAGCATCTTTCAACCTATAGCTAACAGTCCATACTTCCAGGCCTCTACTTTGCATGTTCCTCTAGAAGGAGCCTCAAAAACATCCCTCTGTCCTGCAGTTTTGAATGCCCATAGGACGGGTGAGCTAAGGTTCCAGCTCCTCACATTGCTTCATGGACATAGGAGCACAGCTGTGAGATACACCATGAAACTAGACACAGCTTAGGCTCTGAAATTAGTGTTGCCTGCTTGACTATAGTGAGAATTCAATTTTCTTAAAAAAAAAAAACAAACTAGTCATGTTATGTGAACATGTTTTTGTTTAATCCCAGGTATGGGATAGGTGGCTGCTTTACACCAGGCGATTCTGATTTGCTTCATGCACTAGCAGGAGCATGATTTCAGCCAGCTGCAGATACTTTAATTCTGGGGACTCTGGAAAGGTTATATGTGCAGTAAGCAGAACTGTGTCACCAGACAAAAACTGGGAAGGTTGAACAAACAATCCTAGAAAATGAATGAACAGTAACAAGAACACATAACAAAAGAGCAAATGAGCACAACACTAAATGTTAATAAATGATAAATAAATGCTAATGTATTTAGGTGATTCAAAAACCCCAGTATTCTCATATCTGAGACCAGTGGGCATTCATCTGCTCCTGACCTGGTTTCGGTTATGGAGCACATGACTTCAGCACACCCAAATGAGGATCATGACAGCTAGTCACATAGCACAGAGTTCTTCAATGCCAATGAGGTATCTAGATGGGCCGACAGAGGGTTTAGCCAATAAGCTTCTTTTCCCAGACATTCCTTCCTGTAAAAGGTATTTAATCTCTGGTCAGCCCTGAGTAAGTCATATGAACCCATTTCCCACAATGAACAATGAATAAACAGTATGTACAAGCAAGGACAGTCTATCTCATCAAGAACCACTGTAGGGGAAAGCCTTAGGCATACAGAGTCGTACTGCCTAAGTTTCCCACAGAAGGTCCCTCTGGGTTGCCAAACATTCAACCCTGAGCCAAGCCAGAGATCTCCTCCACACACCCCCAATCCTCCACTCCTGCATGCTAGGAATTTGGGAATTCCCTCCTTAGCCTCAGCTTGCCTCTTTTCTTACCTGGGCTGGGGCCCCCATCTTAGGTTATATTCACAACCTAATGCCTCTAGTTGGGTCTGCCCAGTGGAGTTCACACACCCCTTCCCTGGAAGCACAGGTATAGTATATATGAGAGAGCCCTGAGAGGGCTTGAAGCGCATGCTGATCCCCCTGCTACTAGAATAGACTGGCAATGAAGACTGGACTTGCCCCAAGGAACTCAATGTTCACAATCAATAGGAAGTAGTCTAAAGAGGTGTCTATGTCAGCTTTCCCTTCTAACCTTTCTCTTCTACCTAGTGCTGTAGGGTCGGAAGGGATTGGAGTGGAATAAAGGTTGGAAGGGTGGGAGATATAAGAATCCAATAAAATAGCTAAAAAGAAAAGATACACTAACACTTGATAGATCTAAAATCATTCTTGGGATCCTGAAGGAAAATGTCACACACACACACATTTTCAATACGAACACATTTTTTTCTGTTAAAAAGTGAAGTAATGAAGTACTCAATTTTTTAAAAAATTATTTATTTTATTTTATGCATATCATTACTCCACCTTCATGCACACCTATGTGCCAGAAGAGGGCCTTAGATCCCATTACAGATGGTTGTGAGCCATTATGTGGTTGCTGGAAATTGAACTCAGGACCTCTAGAAGAGCAGGCAGTGCTTTTGACCACTGAGTCATCTCTCCAGCCCATGAAGTGCTCAAACTTGATAGAGATAGGTCAAAGATAACAGTTGTTGGTGCAAACAAACTTGTCAATAGACAAACAATGCTAGAGTACAAACATGAAACAAAAGAGCAAATGAGCAGAACACTAAATAAATGTTAATAAATAGTAAATAAAGGCTAATGTATTTAGGTGAGAGTTATGAGTTCTAAAAGAAAGCAGACACTGGGGAACAGACTACTTAGTATCTAGTATTGGCTAGTGTACAGAGCCATATTGGGGCAGTCTTGCACTTGGTCAGAGTTTGACTTTGGTCAAGGTTAACTTCTCCCAGAAAGCCAGGATCCTGCTCCACCTAGGGTGGAGCGCTCGAAGTAAAGGTTAAGTTCATTGTTCCTCCAGGTCTAGGAATTCCTGAATTAAACAGGTGACCCACCCAGCTGCCGGAGCAGTCAAGACGAGGACCTCCAAGAGAAGCTAGACAACTTCCACCGGAACTCAGCCTGGAGTCTGGGGGGAAGGGTTTGCCCAAACTGTTAAAAGGTCTGGCGCCATTAAAGTTTCCGGCTTTGATCAGTGAACATTGTCTTAGCCGCACTTTCTTTTCGCCCCTCTTCCCTATAACCCTAAAATTCTCTCAACAGGTAACCCGGTTTACATGTGGCTGCTGGCAGCTACAGGCTAGAAACTGTTTATTCCTGAGAATGTGGAAATGGGCTGTAAAATAAAGTACTTAAATGGTCCACCAAACACTTGAGTCCTGTCATCCATCCAGAATATGTCTCAACCTGTTCACGTGGAAAAGGTGAGTGTGATGGTTTGTATATGCTTGGCCCAGGGAGTGGCATTATTAGGATATGTGGCCTTGTTGGAGTACGTCCTACCTGCCGAGAAGCCAGTCTTCTCTTAGAGGCCTGAAGATGAAGATGCAGACCTCTCAGCTCCTCCTGAACCATGCCTGCCTAGATGCTGCCACGCTCCTGCCTTGATGATAATGGACTGAACCTCTGAACCTGTAAGTCAGCCCCAATTAAATGTTGTTCTTTAAAGAGTTGCCTTGGTCATGGCGTCTCTCACAGCAATGAAAACTCTAAGACAATCTCCTCAAATCTTAAAATATGTTTATGATGTTAGCAAGTAAGGACTGGTGGATCCATGGTAGAGTATTTATCTATCATTAATGAAGACCTGAGTCAATGAATATAAATCAAGTAATTTTAAGACAAACTGGATAATTTTATTTGTACTAAATAATTCAAGTATTAACTATAATTACAATTAAAATGTTTCTCAAGAACAAATAAATGTGCTATATGATTTTCAAAAAATAGTATAATCATATAATCAATGAAGATACAATTTTCTAAAGACTTAGAACTTCTACACTCATGTAGAAAATGTTCTATCTCAAACAGAACTTAAAAACAGTACCTCCACAAGAAACCTCAACATGGACTTCCACATTCTAAATCCAAATGCTACCTCCAGGCAGCCCTGACTCCAAATACTACTTCAACCATAACACTGGAAGATGAGAATCTGCATTTCAATTGACCTTTTTCTTATTCACATTAATGTGTAATAAAAATTTATTTTTTATTTTTTTCTATTTTTTATTTTCTATATTCTTTGTTTACATTCCAAATGATTTTCCCTTTCCTGGTTCCCCCCTCCCCAAAAGTCCCATAAGCCCTCTTCCCTCCGCCTATTCTCTGATCTACCCCCTCCTATTTCTCTGTCCTGGTACTCCCCTACAATGCTAGATCAAGCCTTTCCAGGACCAGGGCCCTCTCCTTCCTTCTTCTTGGGAGTCGTTTGATATGTAAATTGTGTCTTGGGTACTCAGAGCTTCTGAGCTAATATCCACTTATCAGTGACTGCATTCCATGTGTGTTCTTTTGTGATTGAGTTACCTCACTTAGGATATTTTCCAGATCCAACCATTTGTCTAAAAATTTCATGAATTCATTATTTTTAATAGCTGATTAGTATTCCATTGTGTAAATATACCACATTTTCTGTATCCATTCCTCCACTGAGGGACATCTGGGTTCTTTCCAGCTTCTGGCTATTATAAGTAGGGCTACTATGAACATAGTAGAGCATGTGTCCTTATTGCATGCTGGGGAATCCTCTGGGTATATGCCCAGGAGTGGTAGGGTAGGGTCATCCGGAAGTATTATGCCCAGTTTTCTGAGGAACCACCAGACTGATTTCCAGAGTGGTTGTACCAACTTGCATTCCCACCAGCAGTGGAGGAGTGTTCCTCTTTCTCCACATCCTCACCTGATGTCTCCTGAGTTTTTAATCTTAGCCATTCTGACTGGTGTAAGGTGAAATCTCAGGGTTGTTTTGATTTGCATTTCCCTAATGACTTATGATGCTGAACATTTTTAAGGTGCTTCTCAGCCATTCGAAGTTCTTCAGATGAAAATTCTTTGTTTAGCTCTGTACCCCATTTTTTTTAATTTTTTTTATTCGATACAATTTATTTACATTTCAAATGATTTCCCCTTTTCTAGCCCCCCACTCCCTGAAAGTCCCGTAAGCCCCCTTCTCTTCCCCTGTCCTCCCACCCACCCCTTCCCACTTCCCCGTTCTGGTTTTGTCGAATACTGCTTCACTGAGTCTTTCCAGAACCAGGGGCCACTCCTCCTTTCTTCTTGTACCTCATTTGATGTATGGATTATGTTTTGGGTATTCCAGTTTTCTAGGTTAATATCCACTTATTAGTGAGTGCATACCATGATTCACTGGGTTACCTCACTTAGTATGATGTTCTCTAGCTCCATCCATTTGCCTAAGAATTTCATGAATTCATTGTTTCTAATGGCTGAATAGTACTCCATTGTGTAGATATACCACATTTTTTGCATCCACTCTTCTGTTGAGGGATACCTGGGTTCTTTCCAGCATCTGGCAATTATAAATAGGGCTGCTATGAACATAGTAGAGCATGTATCCTTATTACATGGTGGGGAATCCTCTGGGTATATGCCCAGGAGTGGTATAGCAGGATCTTCTGGAAGTGAGGTGCCCAGTTTTCCTGTACCCCATTTTTTAATAGGGTTGGTTATTTGGCTCTCTGAAGTCTAACTTCTTGAGTTCTTTGTATATATTGGATATTTGCCCTCTGTTTGATGTAGGGATGGTGAAGATCCTTTCCCAATTTATTGGTTGCCGTTTTGTCCTTTTGACTGTGTCCTTTGCCTTACAGAAACTTTGTAATTTTATGAGGTCCCATTTGTCAAGTCTTGATCTTAGTGCATAAGCTATTGGTGTTCTGTTTAGGAACTTTTCCCCCTGTGCCCATGTCCTCAAGGGTCTTCCCTAGTTTCTTTTCGATTAGTTTCAGTGTGTCTGGTTTTATGTGCAGGTCCTAGATCCACTTGGAGTTGAGCTTAGTATAAGGAGATAAGAATGGATCAATTCACATTCTTCTGCATGCTGACCAAATGAACTATTTGAGTAAATATGTCTTTTGTTCATCTTCCAACTGGATATATCTTTATTGGTATTTTTAAAAATATTTTATTTGTAGGTTAGTGAGTAGCCTAGCAGGTAAAGGTGCTTCTTAGCCTTACAAGACTTACAATTTGACTTTAATACTGTGAACCACAGCAGAAGTAAACTTACTCCTAAACGTTGCCCTCTAGCCTCTATACACATACTGTGGCATGAATACACACACTCAGACACACAATCACAAACACACACACACTAAATAAAACAAAATTAAAATTCAAAACATTTTATTTGTGATTAACCTGTATTGACTGTATATATTTATAAATGATGTTCATTTGATCTGCTGACACAGGTATTGGTCAATATCCTCTACCCTCCTTTTTTAATCAGTGCAAATTTATTGTCACTTCAGACACAGACAAATGGCCAAATGAAGTGTTCTTCAAAGCCTTAACATAAAAATTATTTCAAAAATTTCGTAGTATTAGTCTGGATTCAAATTTCATTTAATTTAGAGGGAAAATAGAAACAAGTAAGAAGAACAAGGAAAAATATGCCTTTTTCTCAAATGCACTGGATTTATAAAACTAATGTGTTAATTAATGTGTTAGCTTAAAAGGAGGACCTGAAATAAATGAAGTCCCAATTAACTACATTCAAATCACACACACACACACATACACACAAACACATACACACACACACACACACACACAGAGAGAGAGAGAGAGAGAGAGAGAGAGAGAGAGGGAGGGAGGGAGGGTTGAAGGGAGAAGACACACACACACAAACACACACACATACACACACACACACACACACCACACGCATGGGGGTAAGAAGGAGGAGGAAGAGGAAGAAAAAGAGAGAAGGAGGAGAAGGAGAAGCTGACCACAGAGACATATATTTAAGTGGAGTTGCAGAGATGCCTTGGTAAGAGCAGATAATGTGCTAACATAATGTAGTGAGTTCAAATCCCCATGATGCATATAAAAGGCTGTGTGTGCCCACAGGTGCACCTGCAACCCTAGTGCTTCAGAGGCAATGACAGATTTGCTTGAGCTTACTGACTACAGCACAGCTGCCATTCAGTTAAGGACACCTGAGGTCCTCTTCTGACTTTCACAAGTGTGCAGAAAGCACCACTCCCACATACATACACAAAGAAACAATAGGAAATAAAGCAGAGTGGACAAGACTTTACTCTGCCATGGTGGGCCCTCCCTTCCTCCTGAGTTAGCATTACCTTCTGGGTGGACTTTTACTCACATTGATCAATTAATTTCTACTAAAGGAAGATTTAATATTAATCATTCTCAAACTTTCGCAGAAAATTAAAGAGGTAAAAACAGTCCATTGTTCTGTTATATAACTATTATTTTGGTCTCAAAGCCAGAAAAGGACACATGTACTACAATACTGCAGACTTTGTGAATACTGGTGCAAAATACTCAACAAAATACCATCCAATAGATTCCAGCAATGTATTAAAATAATTTAATTTAACTTAACAACCCAGTCCCTGGAATGCAAAGATAGTTCCATCAATATAATAAACCATAATAGCAGAATGAAGCTGTGGTTTGTGGAGGGTGCATGTGGGCTGGATTGTACAGTGGACTTTTGGGAAAGTAGTTGGCTTATAAGTGTCTAACCTCACCAATGGATTAGCACACCCGTCAGTTTATAACTTGAGGCCATCATTGGGGTTGATGCTTGAAGTGAGTCACTGGGTGTGCTTGGAAGGGTGTATATTGGCATCAAAGTAGAGATGAGACCATGCCTTCTCCCCCATACAGAGATTCTGTAATCATGGGACCATATAAATCTTCCTTTTTAAAAGTTGTTTTATGGTTATTTTATTACAGCAAGGGAAAAGATAGCACAAATACATCTCAAAATAGATCATCTCAATTGATTAGAAAAAGCATTTGACACAAAATTTATCACCTTTTCATGATTAAAAAACCAAACCAAACCAAACCCAACAAATCAAGAAGAGTAAAAACTACCTCAAGACAGTAGGATTAAGCAGGAAAGGCCCGTGTCAAATCCAGCACCCAGTGATAGAGACCAAAAGCTTAGAGTCTAAGAAGGTAGATACCCAACTTTGCCACACCTAATCCATCCGGAAGTATTAGTTTTCTAACAAGTACAGAGGGTATCTACAGAGGAAAGGTAAAATGTTTTATTCACAAATAGCCTTAACAGTCTATGCAAAAACCCTGCAGGTTCCACATGTTAGAAAATATTATTACAATGAATAATTTTAGTAATAAAACAGAATATAAGACCAACACCTGAAAAATTGCAACTCTATACACTAATGATGAGCAACTAGGAAAGAAAATTAAGAAAACAAATCTATTTGCAATACTACAAGGAAGATTTTAATAATACAAAGATTTTAATATGCAGGAATTAATTTAAGGAGGTAAAAAAAAATCCTACAGTAAAAACTACAAAAATTTCCCAAATGAAATTAAAGACATAAATAAATGAAAAGATATGCCATGTTTAGAAGATTTAATATTGGTAGGCTGCTAATAAAACCTAAGGCAATCAAAAGATAATGTCATTTCTATAAACTGCAAATAATGGCTTTCATACATACATGCATACATACATACATACACATACATACATATACATACACATATGTATTTTGATCCTGAAATTCACATAGAATCCCAAATGATTCTCATTTCTAAAAAATTAAAGCAAAAGTGAAGGGCCCCTGCTTCCTGGTTTCAAAACATACTCTGAAGCTACAGAAAGTAAACAGTGTGGTGCTGAATAAAGACAGCCACACACACTATTGGAATAAGATGACAGGTTCAGAAATCAGCCCTCACATCCTTGGTCAAATATTTGAAACATGTACAAATATTACTCAATGGGAAAACGAGGGTTTTCAACACACAGTGCTAGAATATATCTTTGTGTGTGTCATGTAATACTGTATGCAAAAATTAACTGAAAATAGATTATGTCCTAAACTTAAGACCTAAAACTATTAAATTCGTAGGAAAAAAAGAGAGGTAAAGGTTTACAACCCTGGATTTGGCATATCTCTTAGACATTACAGCAAAGGCAACAGAAGGGAAAGAAGGGACACACCAGACATCGTCAAACTCAAATGATGCTGAAGTAGACATGTAACCCACTGGATGAGAGAAGATATCTGCACATTTTTACTATGGACTTAATACCCAGAATATTGAGGGACATCTGGTAACCTAGTTCAAAAGGGTAACGAACATGAACAGACATATCTCCAAAGAAGACATGTGAGTAACCAACAGGCACAATGAAAGATGTTCAAACTCTCACTCACCTTTAGGAAATTTCAAACAAAACTCTCATGACATACCACCTCACACCCACCAGGACAGCTTTTACCATACAAGCAAAATGAAAAATACTGGTAAAATTGTAGAGAAACTGGAACGTTTTGCTCATTGGTGGAGGGAATAGTAAATGGTTAAGTCACCATAGAAAACAGCATAGTAATTCCTCAAAACAAACAGAATTACTATATTATCCACCAATTTCCCTTTTAGGTATACTCAAAAACTGAAATGCAAGGTCTCTCTAATAGATATTTATATTCTTATATTCATAGCAGTGTTAGTCATAACCACTAAATGTAAAAGCAACTGAAGTATCTACCCACAGATGAATGGATAAGCAAAATGTGGCACATACATCCAATAGAATGTTACTGAGCCAGAAGGAAATTCTGCAAGAAAAATAAGCTAGTCACAAAAGGTGACACTGTTTATTTTCATCTGTGTGAGACACCTGGGGCAGTCAGTACAATGGTGCTGTCCAGGAAACAAGGGAAGGGGCAATGGAGCCGCAGGTGAAATGTTACAGAAAAGAGTTCTGGGGAGGAATGCTGATGAGAACAGTGTGAACTTAACCACCAAACTGACTGAACCCCAAAAACGCTTAGGAAACTTAAGTCTATGCCATGTATTTCTTATTACAATACCCAAATTGGAGGAGGTAGAAATGAAATTTTGATATATGCTCCAACATGGTTGAAGCCGGAAGACACCATCCTGTGTGAAAAAACACCCGAAGTACCTACAACACTCAAATTCAAATACACAGAATGTAATGCGGGTTAGCTGTCAGGGCCGAGAAGAGGAGGAGGGAGAGCTATGTTTTAATGGTGCAGTTTCACTTTCTGATGTGAAATGGTCCTGAAGAGGCAGAGATGCTGCTGTGTGACAGTGTGGACAGTCTTTAATGAGCTGAACTGTACATGTGAAAACCAAAAGGCTGGAGAGAGCTCGGTGGTTAAGAGCACATGCTCCACTGCAAGAGGACCTGAATTTGATTCCCAGTATCCATGTGAGAACTCAGTCATCTGAAACTCCAGTTCCACGGATCTGACACCTCCTTAAGCTTCCAAGGACATTGCACATATGTGGTACACACAAATGGGCAGACACTCATATATATGAAACAAAAATAAATAAATCTTTCCTTTCCAAAATGGTTAATTAAAGTGGTAAGTTTTAGATTATATAAATTGTACTACAAGAAAAAAAACTTAAAAAAAAAACTTTTACAAAGAATTCTACATTGTTGGAAACAATCTCATTACATAAAAAGATCTCCAAAGCAGTAACAATACAGTTTTAAAAAAAAAAATTCATAGACTTTAAATTGGTCATTTTTGTTTTTCCTGTTTTTCTTTTTTTTTTAAAAAAAAAGATTTATTTTATATATTGGAGTACACTGTAGCTGTCTTCATGCACACCAAAAAAGGGCATCAGATACCATTACAGATGGTTGTGAGCCACCATGTGGTTACTGGGAATTGAACTCAGGACCTCTGGAAGAGCAGTCAGTGCTCTTAACCACTGAGCCATCTCCCTAGTCCTTTCTGTTTTTCAAGACAGGGTTTCTCTGTGTAGCTCTGGCTGTCCTGGCACTTGTCCTGTAGACCAGACTGGCCTCAAACTCAGAGACCTGCCTGCCTCTGCATCCAGAGGCATGCTGGGGTTACATGTGTATACCATCATGTCTTGATAATTTGGCAATATTCTTTAACAACAACAAAAAACCCCAAATTTTATATCTATATATCTATAGATATTTATACACACACACACATACATACACACACAATATACACATATATATATTATATAATTTTTCAGAAGATAAATATTCCTGAACAAAAATCTGAAGTAAAATGTTTCAAGAAATCTAAATAAATATCGTAATAAATGTCCCTTTAAGTATTCTAAGTTCTAAATTTATTTATTTTTCATTATTTAACTTTATTTAATTTATTTTTAATTATTTACTTTGGTGAGAATATTACTGGGTACTAATAGGACACTAGCTAAATTCTGGGACTTGTAAACATATTTTACTTTAAAGATTTCTGGAAAACACAGATATTATAGAAATTAAAAAACAATATGTAACTTCAAATGCATACAGAAAATATGAGTTTATTTCTTTTAAGTCTTAAATTATTTCATACATGAGCCTTATAAAATGAATAAGTTTTTATTTATTTATTGTGTGTGGTAGTGGGGTGCATGTGCCACAGTATGCCTGTGATAGTCAGAGAACAAGTGGCAAGAATTGGTTCTCTCTACTGTGAGGGTCCTGGCGTTAAACTACGGGCAGCAGATAGATACCTTTAATCACTGAGTCAACTGAAATAAACTTTGAAGAAGGACAAAACATTATATTTTAGTAGTCCTACTATTAAGACATTAAATTTAACTGCATGAAGCTCTTGATGTGCCAATATAAAGGAAAAAGAATGACAGACCTGTATCTGTGTTTATGTACCTAACACATACTCAGGCTGGGAACTGTCTTTAACAGTGGGGTTTTTTTTTTGTTTTGTTTTGTTTTTGTTTAAGTTTTATTTATTGATTATGTATACAGTATTCTGCTTACAGGCCAGAAGAAGACACCAGATCTCATTACAGATGGTTGTGAAACACCATGTGGTTTCTGGGAATTAAACTCAGAACCTCTGGAAGAGCAGCCAGTACTCTTAACCACTGAGCCATCTCTTCAGCCCTTTAACAATGTTTTAAATTAATCTTTTCCCCAAGATAATACATAAGCTTAATAACAAAACTTTTTATAATGTATGGGTACAGATTACTAATCTCAAAGGTGAACTATGAGTGAAAAATCATAAATTTTCTTTAAAAAGTAGAATTCTACTTTTAAACATAAAAAATGGGAAGTACTGCCGCACTGCTGGGCGGTGGTGGTGCATGCCTTTAATCCCAGCACTTGTGAGGCAGAGGCAGGAGGATTTCTGAGTTCGAGACCAGCATGTTCTACAGAGTGAGTTCCAAGACAGCCAGGGCTACACAGAGAAACTCTGTCTCGGGGGGGGGGGGGGGGGGGGGAGTACTAATTAGCTTGAGTAGAACTCCAGGTGTTGGTTCATATCACTAAATAATTAGACATCCAAAAACTAGATTTGAATTTGATCCTTCTAAAATTAAGGCAGATAGATTATAAAATGTTTTTAGCTTTAAGAACATAGAAAAAAGTAAACTGGAAACAAATGGGATTTTATAAATGATTTTAATATTTATTTTTTTCTAGAAAATTCTGTGTTGTCTCTCACTGCTTGGATCCTCCCCTCCTCTACAGACTATAGCTGATCTGCTTCCAGTATTGGCTGCCCACAAACTTCTCTACTGAATTAATATGGATGTTATAAGCTCCTTGGGAGTGCTAATGAGGTAATACCATATCACATACAAAAATGTACATTTTAAAATGTTTTTCCTTTCTTCTTACAAGTCTCCTTGGTTATTACATCTAGCCACACTAGTCAAACCCAGACTTTATAAATTTGTGTAATGGCAGCATGTAGTGGGCTGCCAGCAAAAGCAGCCCACTGCTCATGGCTTCCTTGTACCTATGGAAAATGAGCTGCAATACTCCAAGGGTATGTCTGTACAGCTGTTCCGTGTGACCAACCATGCCCTGAGGATGTCTTGACCACTGCAGTGTATGTTAGAACAAATCCCTCCTCCCCAATACATAAAACAAAGAAGAACTACAGGCAGACAGGAACTGGAGAGAGAGGGCTCACTGCACTACAAACCGTTCACCTGCTTCTCTTTCAAGCCAGTGGTAACGACAGGCAGGCAGAGGTGCTTGCTTTCCGCCGTGCACCCTTACCTTAGCAGCACAAATTCTGACTTATTGCTCTAACCTGTTAGTGCTTCCATTAACAGGGCAACTTCTGTTAGAAAGGGGGGTTTGCTTGAATTCTCTCCATGCTGAGTGTCCCCCCATCCTTAAATTCTCTTGCCCTGGATGACAATGTACTTTCTCTGGAGCTTCTTGGTCTCTTCTACTGTCTTTTCTCTGGTTACATTTCTCTGTACACACTCTGTATTCCTTCATCGGTTTAATTCACTTTTGTGATTTCTAAGCATATATATCCTGGAAGCCTCTTGATGTCAGTCGGCTTATCACTGCAAACTCAATTACCACATTCAGTTGCTCAAACATCATGTCTTGTCACTGGTATAAACACCAGAAATCACAATTCCTACTCCTGACTTCCAACAAAAAGTCGATCCCTCCCTGGATTCCGCATTCACAGCAATGATCCCACATTCTCCCTCACACATGATAAAATAGCATGGTATTTTCTTCTCTTTTCCTGATGTTAAAAGTACACTGTGGTCTTAAATCCAGCAAATCCCACTTCTATACTCTGGTCGTCCAAATTCCTGTTGCTACTATAGTTATTCAGGTTTGCCCATTTTCTGTAGACAGATCTCGGGTCTCTCTTCATTGCTTTTTTCCTACAGTCTTCCTGATATTAACCTTCTACTCAAGCCTGCTCAAGGCAAAGCCTTCAGTGAGTTCTCTCTGGCTACCAAACTGGACAGATTCCCTCCCCACTGGTGCCTCTGATTCACTTACATACCACACACATCACAGTGTTTGAGATAAAGCCTACTCTTTGCCCCTGAACTATTTCCTCCATATGTATCTTATATCATGTGGGTGCATCTGTCCTATCACTGCCTATCTCCAAACTTACAGCCGTTGTTAAGATGAAGACAAGTACAAGAACAACCAAAATCACACCTTGCTCCTCACTAGGAGGAGGCTACAGGACAGTCTGAAATTAAAGGGATCACAAAGGACAATCAAGTATAAGACAAGTAAAGAAAAGAATTGAAAAGATCCTAAGTTCCATCTTTAGAATGGAAGTATCCCGGGTCACAGACTCAAGTTCAGGCTCGTTCAAGGCTCATACCACATGTTACTGTCAGTATTTTCATTATTGTTCCTCTTGGGCGCTGCTAACTGGCCACGTACATGCCTGTCAACTGATAGGCACAAAAACGCAACCAGGTTAATAATATCTACGTTTTAGACACAATAAAACTTTATGCCTCTCAGGTTTTCATGGCTAATAGATGACAAGATATGGCAAGAATGTCAGCCAGTATCAGATTCACAACCAGTTGTCTGCAGCTCTATTGTTAATGTGCCGAAAGTGCATATAAATTACAGGCTGGCTTTATTGGTTTACATTATTTAGTTACCTCTGTAGGCATACATATTGTGTGTACTACTACAAAGACATTGTTTCCTAGTGAAGTCCATGCCAAATATTTCTTTAATTTCTTCCTTTATATCTGTAATGAACCTTCTATCTGGTAAAAATGCAGTATTTGGTTCATTCATTGTTATAGCTGTATACTAACAAATAAGAAATGGATAGACATATCTTTAATTAGCATGAAGCTAAACACAAATATAGAAATTTTTTTCCTTTGACTTCTTACAAGTTGGGGTAATGCTTAAATCATCAATAGAAGAGGCCCTAAAAAACAAATCTCAACTACCAAATCAAATCTAACTGGGTATTTATCTGTAATGAAACTGATGCCTGTAAAATTGT
The DNA here is from genome assembly GCF_947179515.1 of Apodemus sylvaticus. Lineage (NCBI taxonomy): Eukaryota > Metazoa > Chordata > Mammalia > Rodentia > Muridae > Apodemus > Apodemus sylvaticus. The sequence goes on from NC_067483.1 coordinate 100,522,408, forward strand.
TATCATCTGGCTATAAAGACAGTATGGCACTAAGGAGGAGCCATCCTATCAGACAAATGTGTTTAAATGTGAAAATAAATAAGCTTTAATTAATGGCAAAACCTTTTGTTTTTAGGTTATGGAAAGATGTAAAAGCATATGAATGGACTTGTATCTTCTGCAAAAATTTTGTTCCAAAGTCCATGTCAGCAAATAAAGTGAAACCACTTAATAATAAAATACTTGAAGTTATGGAAACACTTGAAAAATTCCTCAAATTGTTTTTAAAACACAGTATAGAAGTACCCTCAGGTACACTATATGTAAGAGAACACTACATCATTGTTTGTGTACTACGGCACCTGGCTGATGGCAGAGACCATACTCTGAGTCATTCTCAGAGCCTGCTGGCTGCTATAACAAGCGTGTTAGCAATGGCGTGTACCTGAGGAACAGCACATTCATGCCCTCCTCTCATTCAACGTCAGCACTCTACACTGTGAGTGAGAATTCCAGTATCACACTGAGTTCAACATTTAGTCTTTTCATTTGCGGTATTTGGAGCTGATTTTCATCACAAGCTCAAAATCTTTATTTGGATTGCACTCAGAAACAGAACTCTGTGCTGTCACTGTCAGTGTGCAACCATAAGTACCTAGAATTTTAGGTATAAATCATCTAAAGTAATAGTGTTTCATTAAAGGAAAAAAGAAAGGAAAAAAAGCAATGTTCTTAGTCAGCGTTCTTACCGTCCTCCATGGATGCCTCAGTGCTGTACCCGTCGTACTCTGCAGAGAGGGGGCTGTACTTCTGCCTTGTTTCCCAGGCATAGCTTTTTTGTCTAGAATCTACCAAGGGCCACCTGGAATTGTGTGTTCTGGATAAGGCCTCGTGATATTTACCCAGCGCTTCATCTTCACTTTCAGAGGATGAACCAGGATCATCTCTGTCCATGTAGGAATTATCTATTTGGATAACAGTAAGAGAAATTATAATTTTAATATACTTACATGTGGCAAATTTATAAAAATGTGTCATTTATTACATATATGAACATATACAAACAAACACAAGCACAAATGAAAATGTGTGTGTGTACACATACACACAGGGTGAAACTATTAGAAACAATCCTTAAAATTACTGAAATTCTTAACTATCCCTTAAAGTGAATTCAAAGTATACTGTAACATTAGTGTATATGTGTGTGTATAATATCCCAAAATTTCAGCTTAAGAAAATATACTTTTCATGTAAGTAGAACGATCATTAGATTTTTATGTGTTAATAGGAAAAATCACATTATATATTCTAATTATATAAATAATCTTTAGTCACAGGGTCTGTTACCTTTTTAGGTACAAATGAAATCGTAGTTGCCACATTGTACAAGAATGTAAAGTACTTGCTATATTCAAGTGAAATTATAAACGCCATCATTACTTATGGACTGGAGTAAAACAATTAATGTTATAAGACAAATTTTTGGTTTTTATTTGGCCGATATTTTCAGAACCAGCAATGCTTTGTACTAACAGGGAGGTAGAGAAAAGGGAAGATACAGACACTCTGGGATTGTAACTCATACAAATTTTCCACAGAGCAAACTCAACATCAAAATATCAAAAACAAGTCCAACATCAAACTGTGTGGTCTTTGAAAGCTCCACTTCTAGGAACTTGCCAAGTCCATTTCAAATTAACTGAATATAGATATACATTTTTAAGTATGTTGCCAGCAAAAGAAAACAAGATATCTAACCAACATGCCTATCACTGTGCCTTGCTTATGAAAGTGATTCCCATTCAACATAAGGCACTAGGACTGTGTAGATGAGTGGGTGAGCTTGCAATTCCCAAGGAAAAAAGCTGCAGGTATATTCTTATTTGATAGATATTATACATATTCCAGCATGCAGTCTATATACATAGTGTATATATGCTCACACATATATACATATACATATATACATATATACATATACATAGAGAGAGAATACACATCAAATTTCTACACTACAATTGAAAAGTTAAATTACTAGGAAATATTTTCTTAATTATAAGAAGCAGTAGAGCAGTTAAGAGTTCATTACTCATATCTGAACAGATACCACCCAACCTCTCTAATCTGCCTGCCACACTCACAGTGTATAAAGCCATATGTAGCTAGTGTTTAATCTAGAGCAATGCAGATACTCCAATTTCACCATCATCAAGAATCTGACTATGATAACCAAACCACACCCTTCTGACACGCAGCTCAGAATGTGAATGTCTTGTGAAGTACCACAGTGAGTCCTAAAGGCAGCAGGCACATTGTGAGTTCCTCATGGATGTCACACTCCATGCAAGCCCTCTCTAGACAATCTTCCTCTATTCCAGAATGCCTTATTCACAAAATGAGAGAAACTCTTCTTTCTTTCTTAATCCTGAATCTCTTGTGTGAAAACCTTCTGCACTGATACTAGGAATCCAACAGTACAACTACATCAAATGTTAACTTATGGGCCAAACACTTGCAATTTCTTCATGGGACTAATTAAGGTCAGTATTTGACTCCTCTTTGGGATACTTGAGAGCTTTTGATTTCTTCAGATACCAGAGTGCTCCTCAATAAAAATGAAGCAAAACAAACAGAAAATCTTTCAGTGCTACTGTAATTACATTTATTCCTGGTAGCCATTCTACTGTCATTTTCTAAATAATATGTTACTTTATTTCTTCATAAGAAACAAGGCTGCCAGAACTAAACAAGCCCACTGAAGCCCAATGAATCACAGCTGCTATGATAATGAACTCTACAATGAACTGTATTTTAATTAGCCCATCAGTCTGGGAGCTTCTCCTGTGCCATTAAAAACTCACTGTTCAATACACAGCAGACCTCTCCTTGTTACAGATGAGTCATATAGCAGAACTGAAGTCTTCCATGATTTTTCATAGCTACTCACGTTTTGATATCTTATGAGAATCTGTGTTTATGTAAAAACCTTAGGTGCATATTTTATAAGCAAGAGACAGTATTTGGGGTTTCTGATCAGATCAGCAATAAGGAAATGAGGAGGAAATACTGGAAGCAATTATCAGCAGTACACACTACAATGACGTTTTGAAAACTGTCACAAATAAATACTCAGAACACAATAAATACTCAACTTCTTAAGCTTATGGAAAGAACTCATAAATAATAATGTATTACTCATGTACAGTCATTATGAACTATAGCATTCTCATGACATTTTACAGTATAGCTAAATGAATAAAGACATGGCCAGAAGTATGTTGTTTAACAATATAAGAGCTACTGGTTTCAAGAAAAATATATTTTATATGGATTCTCATTGGGATAGATTTGAAGAACAATGTTGTATAACCAACTCAGGTCTTAGTTGTAAAAGTAAAATAAAATTGAAATACATGAGTGTCACAACAAATTCATTCAAATTAAAGTATGCATTGAATTTCTGGCATTAAAATAAATATAAATATAATACAAATTTAAATATAAATTTAATATAACTAAAATTAGGGAAAGAAGGATGTTCTCTTAGTAAGTGGAGGTTCAAAACCAGCCTGTGTTATATAATGAGTTTCAGGCTAACTGGAACTGCACAGTGAAACTCTACTTGCAAGAACATAAAAAAAGGAAAAGAAACATCAGGACTGCTGGAAATTGCTCAGACATTGTAGGGATTACAGGCAATACTTGGAGGTATAAAATAACACAAAGTATCTGAAAATGACTGAAAAAAATCTAAATGTCTCTAAACATATCTCCTAGTAAGAAGATCCAAGAAAAAGTTAAATTAGATATATAGACATGGAAAGAAAAGTTGAGACATTCAGATGTTTTTCTAGTTTAAAAAAAGTCAAGAGAAAATTTAATCACTCAAACCAACATTAGGAGACCTCACCTTTTTCTGGTAATATCTTAGAGTATTTGCCAACTTTACTCATTGCTGTTCCTCTCTTAGCAGAACTGGCTTCATTTTTCTTTGCTTTCACGTCTCCTTTCACTTTGTAGTATTTTGTTGGATTTATTTTTTCTTTGATTTTCCTGGGAAACATGTTTCTACAATTTGTTGACGGAGCTGAACATGTGTCTTCCTTCACAATGGATTTCTGTGCCCTGTATGTGTTGTTTCTCGTGGTATCTTCTGGTGAACACTCATTTCCTGAACATTCATTCCCTTTAAATCCATCATGTTTATTATGTTTTTGAGCCTTTTCTAAATGGTCAGAATGCTCTAAATTTTTAGTGACATTCCCTGATTTCTCTTGCTCTCTTCCCACAGGTACATGCTGCAATCTGGCTTTAGAGTTGTCTGTGACCATGCACTTGTGCACAGAGAGAATGTTCCGTCCACTGGTGCTCAGACTCCCTTTCACTTCTTGATAACTTACCTCATTTAAATGATTTTTATCATTCTCAGAGATTCCCATTCCAAATATTTCACATATGTCAGTCTGTTCCAGTTCATGGTGAGTGGGTGCAGGCCTCATTTTCTGCTTGACAGCTGATATCCCATCACTCATGAGGCCTTTCAAAGCAAAACCACCAGCCTCTCCAGCTTCTTGGTATTGTGAGGTTGCCCACTGCCCATCATGAATACATAACCCCTGTTCATATATTTCTTGCTCTTGTTTTTGTGGAGTTGAAGTGTTGCAGCAGGTTATTTGCTTTGCCTTGTGATCTAAATCAGACTGTGTTTTCTGACAAGCAGTATTTTTGAAGGTATCCTGCAATACTGCATTTTGGGCTTTAGAAGACCCTGAAGACTCTTCTGTGCACCTTCCCTCCTCTGGGCAAAAGCCATGCATCATACTTGCTACCTGCCCAGCGACTGAGTCAGTTATGGCATAGCTGACTTCCCCAACTGCAGTGCTCAGATCTTCTACAGCACTACTGATTGTGTCCACCAGGGAGGACACCGAAGGCAGATTCTGCTGAAAACTTTTGAAAAATGCCATTTTCCAGTTCCTTGTGCCTAAAAGATGCAATAATGGAATTTCCTCTTCTCAAAATATCAACTACTTTGGTATGTGAATTTAACATTTACTTAAATGTTGCTATCATTAGCATGATAGAAGTATTTCACACTGTCTTCTAATCTTTCTGTAAATGCAATAGGCATTGGAAGAAATACGTTGAAGTAAAAACTCCTCCGGAAAAAATAAAACTCAAATCACTTGGTTTAAGTGCAATGACATCTTTTCCCACTCCATAGCTATCAAAACAGCAGCAAGACATTATTTTTCCCTCAAATACTATTGGGTATTTAGTCTATACCTGAAAGAAGAAGTATAGAAAGGATTTTTATTACGTACTTTAGTTTATTTGCTAAGACTCAGCATAAGGGAATAAACCTTAACAGACTACCAATATTTCAAATTAGGAACAGAATTTAAAAGAAAATAAACAGTTTTGTAATGTGGTAAGAACGGGGGAGAACAGGTGACAGCACCTGCTGAATGGCATTTCTGGGACACTGTCATGGACACATTTAATATTATTTGCTGTATGGTAGCTTCCATTTTTACTTTAATAAGTAAGAGGAAAACAGGATGTTTCTGAGATCTAAAGGCCACACTACTAGCACAGTGGTAGCAAGGGGATGTTTAATGTCACACTCTCCCTTGCTTAGAAATGCAAACTGAGGTTTCCCACAGATGAGACAGACCTAACAGAAAAGCAGACACCAGAATCGAGCTGACTCCTATTGTGCCTGTCCTAGTGGACCTATACAGAATGTATATGACAATGTCACTGTTCTCTACAAATTTTTCTTTTGGTATGAAAAACAAAAAGAAAAGTAAGCTAGTAAAAGTTAATTTTCTCAGTTTACTAGCTAATACAGCAATTATATTATATATTATAATTATATAATTAGTATGCAATTATTATAATTTATTATATAATATACAGTTAATATGTAACTATATGATCAATATATAACCTACAACAACAAAAGCTCTTTGAAATGTAAATCTATAAAAGAAAAACCAGAGAATTACAGAGAGATGATAGGGGATTAGGGGGAAGGAGGGAGGGAGGAAGGAAGAGACTTGGAGAAAAAATGAAGAGGGAAGGAGAAAGGGAAAGAGGGAAGGAGAGAGGGAAGGGGAGGAAGGAAGAGACAGGCAGAGACTGATATTGAAGCATCTCATTCACACAAATTAAAAACATACAGGTCTGGTGTATAACATGAGAAACAGACAACCAGACCAGAACCATGTAAGGCAGCATAGTTTCTAACACAGAAGTCGCTTGGTAACTACCAGATCTTTATAAATGAGAGAGATGCGATCTTTTAGGTTGTCAGAAGAGAAAAGCATTCTCCAGCATCTGTACACAGAAAAGAATGGCTCCTCTGTGCTCATTCTTCAAAACTCCCAAATCAACACCTTGGTTTACCATTCTCAACTCGCCCCACTATCATTTACATCAGAGAATATTTGAAACGGCAAATAAAAAGCTCTTGTAATAACATTTTTAAAAACTTCTCTAAAAATGGGGAAAAGCAGCAGTACAGTTCTCAAGCTCCCCAGGACCTACTAACACTAGAGTACAATCACTGTGTGGTCCTTGGGGCACAGCATGGTGTGGAAAAACACCTCCTCTCAGCAACAATCATCCTTCAGCTGAGAATGAAAAGATATGTAAACAAAGACTGAGTGCCATCAAAGCTTGAGGATACTGGAAAAGCTCCTAGAACCATGTGTACAATGGACCAGGCTCTTTTCTTAATGCATTATCTATTCTTAGCACAAGCTCAAAAAAGCATGCCTTATAAATAAAAAGTAAAAACATTATTTTTTTGCAATAATAGATAATTTCTTTTATGTAGTAGCTTAACAATCTGTACAAGAGGAAACCTGAACATAATTACTTAACAAACACTTCAGTCTTACAAAGTGGAGATTCAAAAGTTAAGTTTATCACATACCAAAGTTGGTCTTCTCACAGTACTTATTAAAACAAGGAACAGTACAGATAAAGAAGTGGTGATGATACTTACACATTTTATCTTGTGAATTTGTCCGTGTATTGTATCCTGAACCAAGATCTGGAAACCCTCCAACATTTTCAAAACAGAACTTCTTATTAATATAGAGAAAAAGGAGCAGCATCAAGACAATAAACACCCCAACCGCTGACAAAAATCCAACTGCCTCTGGAGAGACTAGAGAAAAGAAAGTCACAGCTGTCAGCATCTGTTTTCTCCAAACTGAAAATAAGAAGGAATTTCCCAATATATACTAGACAGTTTGCTATCTAATGTCAGCTACTTTTAAATGTCATAATTTAAAATAGTTTGTAAGAAACCCCACAAATCATAAAGATTTATTTTCAGCATATTTGACAGCATTCATTCAAACTTTTCCAAAATGTTTCTAAATAAGTATACTGAAAGAATTTTAAAAGAAAAAAGTCTAAAACATAAGCAGCTAACTTATTTTAAATCCATGAAGAATATTATAAAAATTTTGGCACAGAATTAGAAAAAAAATCTTTGAAAAATATTTTCAAGCATAAAAAAATGTTAAATTCATAAGAGCATGTACTTTTATTATCTCCCAAAGCTTTTCTGGACCTTCTTATTAACCAGTGGAGTCCCTAACCTAGCATTTAAGTTCCAGACACTCCCTCCTACACACACCAGTCAAATGGGTCTGTCTGCTCTGGAAATGAACACTCAGGCTTGGGTATCACCCCTCCTTTTCCTCTTGTCTGATATGTCCAACCCATTTCTCATATTATTCTACTCGGACAACAAAAATCTCTGAACTATCAGCCATATACCAAGCAAGTGTTCTATACCCAGCTCCTGGATTTGCACACAAATGATGCAGGCAATTAGAATGCGAGCACAATACAGACTAGGACAGGGAAAGTACAGGATCACAAGAACCATTCGTTCCCGCACTAAAGGGTCAAATGCGCTTTTCTGAAAGCTACAGCTTCTATGACTACTTTTTATGAACTAACAGGACTTAGACAGGTTAATATTATTTCAAGATGAAGCGAATATATGTGTGAATCCTAGAAATAGGACATGTTATATTCTATAAGCAGCATGAGATTTTAGTATGATGAGCTGTCAGACTAAAAAGAATTTAGTCTCAAGAGATCACACCCAGGGAGACTCGGACTCCAAGCTCCAGCAGTCTCCCTGTTCTTTCACATCTCCACTGCCTGGCACTGTACCAGTTACCTGGAGTTAAACAAAGGCCATATTTTTACATGAGTAGATGGATCTTAAACATAAAACATCTCCTGTGAAGTGTGGCCTACTTCCCCCTAGACTGTTCAAGCAGCACCAACCATATAATCTTCTCCCATAAGATTCTTTAAGCAGAACTCATTTGTTAAAAACCAGGTCACTACCTGGTGAGTGATGAGTGCTTTTATCTGTTAGCTTTTCATTATTCATGACAGTCAGGCATACTATAAGTAGAACAGAGTATGACATTACAGTCTACTCAAACCTGGGTCAGCAGTGCTGGAGCAGAGGAAGCACAAGTAAAGGAGGGGCAGTAAGAATGGAGGAGCTGGCAACAAGTACAAGGAGTACATATCTTGTGACTAACTCAGTCTTCACAAAGACCCAGTGACCATTCCCATCATAAACGCATCTGCAGAACCTGAGCCACATGCCCAGCCAGAACCCAAAGCTGCTAGAAGCTGTGCTTTACCAGTGCTCTCTCCTGCCTTCTCACTCCTCTTCAGCTTTTCCTATCACCTGCCCCAAACTTATTCCTATATTACTTTTATCTTCCTCCTTCCTTTGTAAATTTATAAATTTAACTTCATGAGAAATTCAACTCAAAACCAGTAAGCATAATAAAAGGCAGGGAGCTCTATGAGAGACAGGAATGTAACCCCCTGGGGTGGGCAGAAGAACCACCTTCTGAGGGTCAAAGAATTTAGAAAGAAGATACACTTGAATGTAAGTCAAAAGTCTAATAACAACTCTATGAATAGAAAGGGCAGATGGACTAGCAGGGCCAAAGATGTAATACCCCCAAGCCACTGGAGTAACAGTAACAGCTGTTGTAGTTACCTCTCTGCTGGATGTTCTCAGCATCCAGGAGCTGAGAACAAATATGTGTGTCAATAGATGAATGGATGAGAGAACACGTGTTCTAGAAGAACCAAGAATATATTAAGAGAATCAAAAGTAAAGAAAAAGCAAGTTCAAACTGTCAATCTTTGATATTACCCTAAAGATTCTGAACTTGGGGAACAACATGGTGATATCAAGCATGTCTTGAAAATTTACACTGGTAAAAATGAAGAAAAATGGAATAAGATAGGCACTGAATTGCTGCAAGATTATGATGAACTCTTAATGAAGCAGTAGCAGCGGTTGCAAAGAGAAGGGATGAATTCTAATTTTGTTCAAAGAATGTAAGCAATGACTCAATCAACAGATGTAGAAGACAAGGAAAAGCTGAGGATAATTCTAATTCTGAACTGAATGGTCAGATAGAATGAAGCACCATTAACCAACATGAAAAATATGACAGGAAAGGCATTTGTTTCATAGCATGGGGAAAAGAGGAATGTGGAGAAAGAAATTTTAGGGAACATACTGGTGGTAGTTTTGCTGTGATATGTTAGAAATAGCAGAATATCTCACAGGAGAACATGAACATGTTTTTCTTGTGAAAGTAAGGTTAATTATAAAAGACCTGGGGCTTTCCCCATTTGTTCCTTTTACTCCACTTTAAAACCTTCATTCACAAAGTAAAATTAAGCCAAAATCTCAGATGTGAGGCATTCCTAATGGTTAATATATTCAATGCAAATTTATTGATAAATACATGCTGTATCATTGGACGAATTTAAAAAAACCAAAAACAAACAAGAACATCACTTTTCTTCACTAGGAAAAGGAAAAATGGGCCTGCTACAAACACACTGCTCATACAACCTTAATTTTAATCTAGCACTTGATAAAATGCTCGTTTTCAAACACAGAAAATACATAGCTATAATTTAAAATAGCAATATGGTTATAGAAAAGCAGGTGGCATTTCCTGATAGCAAATAATCTTATAAATCTTCAGATCTCTATTTTCATCTTTACATCAAAATCAAAATATTCATTATTCCAAACAATCAATAGTTCTGAGTATATATGCACATAGGTGAGTTAAGTCTCATCCATGTTTAAAGCCACAATAGAAGATACACTGAAATCAAACTACAGAGATGAACATTGTACACAAGTAATTAAAAAGTTATACTTAGACTTTACTATTAATATTTTTCATTCAATATAAGATTGGAATTTCCCCCTAAAATCTTATATTATAAATCTGCTTATAGACATTATGAATTTTCTAAGGATATAGTTAATTAATAAATGCATAGACCTATCCTTTTCAAGGCTTCTAGATCATCCATCAAAGGCAAGTAACACTATTTAAAGTCTACTGGGGACTGGAGAGATGGCTCAGCAATTAAGAGCAGTGGCTATTCTTCCAGAAGACCTGGTCTTAGTTTATAGCACCCACATGGTGGCTCACAATATTCTGTAACTTCAGTTCCACAGGATTCAATACTTTTTTCTGACTTTTATGAGCACTGCATGCATGTGGTTCACAGACATGCATACAGGTAAACTCCATTAGCATAAGTAAGATTAAATAATCAAAATATTTTAGATTCCTGCTGCAGGAGAAGAGATCTTTCAGTCAGTAAGCCTGCTATGCAAGCATGAAGAGCTGAGTTCAATCTCCAACACCCACATAAAAGTCCGGACATGTAGTGCATACTTCTAATCCCAGTGCTGGCAAGGTAGCAACAAGAGGATCCCTAGAATATGTTGGTTGTTCTACCTAACAAAATCAGGGAAGTGCAGTTTTAGTGACAAATCCTGCTTCAAAGAACAAGGTGGATGGCTGACATCTGGCCAATCACATGTGCACACACACACACACACACACACACACAGAGAGAGAGAGAGAGAGAGAGAGAGAGACAGACAGAGAGAGACAGAGAGAGACAGAAACAGAGAGAGAGAGAGAGAGAGAGAGAGAGAGAGAGAGAAACAGAAAGACTATTTTTTAAATGTCTAGTGTTACCTAAGGAAAACCATCAAAATCTCTATTGAAAGCACACAGTCAGCAATCCATACATGGCAGTATTATATATTTGAAGAAATAAATTTACTGATTTTAGTCAACAAATAAAATTTCACAAGTACACCGTTTTCCCATAATTCAAAGTTTCAATATTTTAAAGTGCCAAATAAGCCCCAAATACAATATGAATAATGTTAGCAATTATTCAATACTGTTTAGCAGAGACTGTTTCACTAGTATTGTCTTCCTTAATCCTCAATAAGCACATCTGACAGGTATCACTACTGAGACCCCAAAAGAGTCTATAGAGTTTGAGATCTTTAGATTCTGAGACAGGCCTGGATTTGAGTTTAGTCAGGCACTGAAAATCCTGATTCCAAACTGAACCCGTGAGTTGTAACCCCTTTGTGAGTCAAATGATGCTTTCACCGGGGTCATCTAAGACCATTAGAAAACACAGGTATTTACATTATGATTCACAACAATAATCAAATTGCAGTTATGAAGGAGCAACAAAATAATTTTCTGGTTGGGTCACCACACCATGAGGAGCTGTATTAAAGGGTCACAGCATTAGGAATGTTGAGAACCACTGTTTAACCAGACGTCTCTTTTCTTGACATTTACCAGGCAAGAGGTTTGGTCTGTTGCTATGTATTGCAATGCTGAATTCTGTACCCAAAGATCTAGGCCTATGAGTGAATTCTTTCATTTATGAGCTTTTGTTGTGCAAACCTTGTTCCTTGATTTAAACTATTGGTTAACTAAGACTGGCTACAGTTGATCACTGGAGAGATTAGATTAGGTGGGTTTTGAGTTACCTGATTCAGGGTCAGGAGACACTAGAAGGAGAGGGAGAGAAGAAGGCACCATAGGATAAGAATCTTAAAATCATGGCCATGAGGGCTGGCCAATTGGAGTTAAGAGCAGCCCAAATGGAACATAGTAATAACGGGGTTATTGATAGGAAAATAGATTCTAATAGCATAGAAGGTAGATATCTGCCCAGATTTAGTGCTGATAAAGGCTTATTTATAAATTAAAGGTTGTGTGTGTGTTATCTGGGAATTGTATAATCAAAGGCAAGGTAGAAACCCTGATTGAGATTAAATATATTTGACAAAAATAAACACACTTTAAACCAAAGATATTCTATCAAAGAGGAAGTTTGATCATCATGGTACTTCAACAAAAACTGTAACTCACTGAGCTATCTGCAAAATAAATATTACAAAGTACAATGATTCTGCATGAGAAAACCCCAGAGAATTGGCTTTGTCCAAGATTACATTACATATGCTAAACTCCTTTAGACAATTATCATTATATTTAGAACCAAATACTTACAAAACAAATACTTAGAAAAAGCTTTAAATAAATGCCACTTTTGTCAGGTTTTAAGTTGTAGTAATAGTGATAAGAGCCATGTTAATTTCTAGGGATAATTTCATCAAAAAAAGTTGAAACATGTCTATGACAGTCAAAGACAAATCATTCTTACTTGTCACCACCATCATTTTCTGCCCTAAATAAAACTATATAAAAGCAAGATTCTAATGCTACAGACACATTTTATAATTATTATAAAATATATTATTCAATTAGACAAAGACTAAGTGTGGTTTATAGTTCTTTTGAAACAGAAGAGATAAGAGCAAAACTTACAGTCTGCTTGGCAGGGTGTGGATGAGACTTGTCCACTGAGCATGGAACCTGAGATCAACCCTGCACCATCATGTATGCTTTAATAATTCATTTCTTAGATGCCATTCTATCTCCTGACCAAAATGTCAACTGAATAAAAACACAATTTTCATTTAGAAAAAAATGTTTATAATATATGTCTAAAGCCTTTTATTATATTTTAATCATTTCTTCATATACTGGACACAAACAATTATGAGGACACCAAGAAATAATTTAGGGGTAGAAAAGATTAATCCGATGTTTTTAAACTACCTTTGTAACATCTCAGTTACACGAATTATATGTCCCTTGAAATGGTTATATTATTATACAAATGATGCCAAACTGGAAAGGTGATGAATATAATATGTGGATAACAACTATGGATTTTATATTTATTAAAAAACTGCAAGCACTAGAAAGAACATTATTGATTATATAATCCATTCCAAACAAGTAAGGACAAGAGAGACCCAGAGTGAAGACCAAAAGGGCATTCCTTATGAACTATAAAATGTCAGAGAAAACAAAACTCCCTCTGCCAAATACAGATACCTGGACTTGTGTTGATCAACAGGAGCCACTCAATATATTTCACATGTCAAACTGTCAGACAATTGAGCTATACATTTCCTAATAAATAAATTAAATTAAAATTTCAATTCAACAAACTACTCAATTTAACCTTGGAAATTTCATAACAACAAAATATTCAAATTAATCTTAGAAAAAAAAACAAACCAGGAACCCAAACATTAATTATAGCCAAATACTAATATTCAGATTTAATAATATGCAGTATACTAATAACAATGGATATAAACAAAACCATTATACAAACTCTGCCCAACATTCTCTGGGAGAAATTATCCTTCAAGGATAACCAAGACTGCAAAACTGACTCCAGTCAGTCTAAGTTTAGACTTAGACCACCTACTGTGGCGAGCCCCCCTGACCGGCAGGGAAGAAGACCACCGACACGAGGATTCTTCTCTTATCACACTTTTATTGGAGTACCGATGGATTAATGGAGAGTTGAAGATGAGAGGCGAGGGAGAAGGGAAGGGAGCGGCATATATAGGCAGGACAGGATGTTTCTACTATAGATAAGCTAGTCAGGCTGGGATAGGCTGCTTGCTGTTGCCGGGCAGACTTATGCTGGGACAAAGGCCAAAATGAGATGTTTACTGCACTCCTCGGCGCCATCTTGTAATGGCGTTTGCAGGAACAAAAGACAGCCCCTCACAACCTACCCTCCTAACAGTCTCTCCACAGGAAAGTGCATCTCTCTTATGAACAAATTTGGGCTAACTACCCCAGTGCTTTAGCAGTAACTGAGAGCTTATTTCTTATCTACAAATAACAGGGGAGGGAAGGAGAGAGGGAGGGAGGGAGGGAATGAGAGAGAAGAAGAAGAAGAAGAAGAAGAAGAAGAAGAAGAAGGAGGAGGAGGAGGAGGAGGAGGAGGAGGAGGAGGAGGAGGAGGAGGAGGAGGAGAAGAGAGAGAGAGAGAGAGAGAGAGAGAGAGAGAGAGAGAGAGAGAGAGAGAGAGAGAGAGACAGAGAGACAGAGAGAGAGAGAGAGCATGTGAGCCCATACCAGAGCACTAACTAGGAATGATGAGGGCTCTTGAATCCTCAAAGTTCATCCCCCACATCTTCCAACAAGGCCATGTCTCTTAATCCTTCCCAGGCATCCCCAACTGTGGACCACCACATATTCAAATACATGAGCCTATGGGGTCATTCTCATTCAAACCACACCTGGCATTACACCATGCTTTCTAACCTGGTCCACATTAGTTTGACATGACACAGGCTTAGCATCCCACCTTGCTTCCTCTTAAATGCAGCAATCTAAATATGAACATTGCCCCCTTGCATTCCCAAGACAGACAAGACAGAAACTGTGGTGCTTCATTTATAAAACAATATCTTTATCCCTTTTCCACTGTTATAATAGCTGTACCAGATACACTAAAGGCAAATGTATTTTAATTTTAAAGAAAAGCTTTTCAAAAGAGATGCAATCTTCCAGTCCAGAAGCAGTCAGTTGTCTGGCCAACACTGACAAGCATGCTGAGAGGAGAGCTCAGTAAGAGGAGTGGTCAGCATGTTGTCCTGGTCCTGAAGCTGTAACTGTCACTACAGCACTCAGAGCCTTATAAGAGCAGTGCTGCACATTCAGGATAAATTGGAAACAAGTCAGCATTAACCATACTACATTCCTGAAGTAAAAAGACAAATAGTGGCTCAGTGGGATTGAAAGAAATAGAATTTGGTGGAATACTATGAGAGACCTCATTAGTAGCCAGTGTAGGTAAGATTTAGAGAGATGTTATGTAATAACTATCAAGAAAGTTTCAAGTAGTTTTAGTTAAAATAACATTGGGATGGGTTACAGTTTAGTGGTGAAGCACATGCTTAGTATGCACTAGGCCCTGAGTTGGATCCCTGGCACCAAAACTAAGTAAGAAAATACTGAATTTGAAATGGAAGACGTTTAAGAAACTTTCATGTTATGAGCTGCTACCATGGGAAAAGGTGTTCTATTGGTTTGAACTTCTGGGTACTAACTACATACTAATATATCCAAAAAACATCCACAGCAAGAAAAAACTTCAGACAATGTATACAAAACAAAGACTTAGCAAAGAAAGGACTGGGCTCTGACTTCTTAGAAGAAGTAACTGCTAAACTATTGTGATGATTTGAATGTGCTTGACCCAGGGAGTGGCACTCTTTGGAGGTGTGGCCTTGTTGGAGTAGGTGTGGCCTCATTGGAGTACGTATGTCACTGAGGCATGAGCTTTAATACCCTCATCCTAACTGCCTGGAAGCCAGTATTCTGTTAGCAGCCTTCAGATGAAGATGTAGAACTCTCAGCTCTGCCTGCACCATGACTACCTGGATGTTGCCATGTTCCAGCCTTGATGATAATGGACTAAACCTCTAAAGCTGTAAGCCAGCCCCAATTAGATGATGCCTGAATTATGGTGTCCATTCACAGCAGTAAAAGACTAACTAAGACAACTATGAAGAATGTAGAATCTAAAAATATGGAGAACCTAAAATAAGAAAGAGTAAGAGAGCAAAGAAAAAGCAAATAAATGTGTATAGTAAAAAAGGGATAGTGACTCATTAAGAGAAGAATAAGTAGAGTGGAAAGCAGAGGAGGTAACACTGAGGGTCCTGGGGACAAATAGAAGTGGTGAGGTCTCTGGAGTAAGACTGGGAGTGGATGCAGGCTACTGAGAGGCAGTGTGAAGACAGTGTAGGAAGTGAGAATAGAGGTAACAGTTGTTTCTAGAGGCCCCTTCCAGATTCCCTCATATATCAACTACTGAATGCAGACTATATCTCACACTCATCTTTAAATACTCCTTGTTCCTGTGTTCCATTAATGCTTGTTCCCAATGGTAAAAACTACAACTTCTGATCATTGACATTGTATCACAATCATCTAACAAAACATCTACTGTTTATTCTACAAGGGCATGTAATACTTTACCAAGTGATCTTCCCATAAGAAGCCATGCTGATATTCAAATAAATAAAATACTAATTGTGAGATGTTATATGGATGCTTAAAACAAACAAACAAAAACAAACAAACAAAAACGCCGTGAGGGGGGGACAGGGCCCTGAAGAAATGGCTTAGCAGTTAAACCTGTTCTTTCAGAGAACTTAAGTTCAATTCCTTGTACCCAAATAGCAATTAGCAACAATCTGTAAATACAGTTTTGAGGGATCCAACACCCTCTTCTGACCTCCTCAGACGCCAAGAATACAAGTGTAGCACAGACATATTACAGACAAAAAATAGAAAACATGGCAGCTGTGTAAAAAATTATTACTCCAGGTGATCAAATACAACCTTCCAATTATATACAAAAAGATGTGCAATTAAAGAACAGTCTTTATGTCTCATTGTAGAGATAACTTTTTCTTTGAATGACCAGTTATCTAAACAAGGAAACATACATTATGTCTGTCTTGAATAAATCTTAGAATGTCCTCAAACTTTCCATTTCAACAGTTAACTTGGAAATGGGAACTAGGTTGGAAATAAAGACCTGGAAGACCAACACAATACCAGGTTTCATTATTCAAGGCTTCTGGGAAGTCTTGGGCATGCACCAGCATCAGTGCATTCTGCCTGTAGTACCAACATCTCTGGGCTATCACACTTGCTCTTATTGGTGACCAGATCTAAAACCAGAAGCTATAGAATTAGTCTCTTTCTCTAGACAGACATTGTGCTTCTGACTTTGCATTTTGGAGTCAGGAAATAGCAATAGTTGGAAACCTGAATAAGTTAAAATAGACAATATAAGATTTAATGGCTTAGTACACAAACTCAGTGGCTCCTATTTAACTTAAAAGAAAACAACTATACATAGTTATAATATTTAATACCTGTACCAAAAGTCTGAAGGAGGAACTGAGAATATGCTCCTCAATTTTGTACAAAATCATACAAATACTAGGTTGGCCATGAGTGCTAATTCACTGACTGAAAGAAAGATACTCTAGGACCAATGGATTAAAATGATAAGACATAAAAACAAAATGAATGTCACATGTGGGTGACTCAAGGTTATACTACCTGACCAGGACCCAAATACTGACAGACATTAATAAAAATGTTAGCTCAAGAAAGCATGTCTGAACAAACCTTAAAAGAAATACATAAGGAAAGCCAAATAGGAACAGAAGTATATTTTTTCTAACAGGTAATGAAAATTCAAATTAGAGCAATAATGAATTCATATTTCAAAATAAAAATAGGAAAATAAAAATGTTCAGAGAGCAATAATCACATATAGAACATACATAAAAGGTACCACACTAAAGATGAATTTACTCTATACTGCAAAAGTGTTCAAGTTTAATTTGTACCAGTCAGTAATGTTTTTAGCATGGAATGGTCAGATTAGAAAAGACAAAATATGATCTGCCATCCAAAAGCTTAACTGCAGAAATAATTAACTGAAGAGATTAAAAGGAGAAACATAAAAGAGAAAGGTGAAGATCCAATTTCAAGCAAATTTCAAATAGCTAATTACTATAATGAACACATTTATAAACTGCAAATTCACAAAGAAATTTTGAGCATTTTCAAAACTGGAAAACACAATCATCATAACTAGATAAAACTTCTAGACTCAATAACTCACAATAACTAAAAAGCAAGGGACATATGGGAATACAATGAGAAACAAATCAAACAGCAGAAGAAAATTAGAAAAGGCATTTGTTGATGAAACCCTTAATAGTTTTTTTTTTAAAGGTATTAGAAATTAGCCAGATCCATAATCTATCCATCCCAATGAATTTCTACATAGTTGAGATAGCCATGAAGGTGTGGAGCTTCACACTGAATTTTACACTTATTCTACTGAAAAGGTTCTTATAAATTTATCTACCACCTAAAATTAAACACCAATGACAGAGTTATAACTAGAAAATGATTAGCTTTATAGTTTCTTTCATAACTCATGTCTACTATCCGCATTCAGTCTTTCCTTGTCCCCAAATATTTAGTCTTCCTTGTTCTCTTTTCTACATATTACACTGTATCCACATGCATATTTTCTTACATGTATACATATATTATTTGCTAGATTTGTCTTATGAGAGAGCATATGCAAGTTTTTTCTGAGATTGATCATACAAATGAAAACATTCATTCACAGTCAGCCTTAGTTACACAGCATATCCAAGGCCAACCTGTACTACAGGAGACTCTACTTCAGAAAAATGAAAACAGGCAAAGAACAGATTTAAGAACTGACAAGTATGGTCCCAAAGACCAGTAATCTCGGTACTAGATGATGGAGGAAGAATGAACTAGAGGTCGTCCTTGGCCACAAAGCAAGTTCACGGCCACAGTGGGCTACACAGACCTGCTAAAACAAACAACAAAAGTGCTGAGATGCCAGGGGGAGGAAACATTTGGCAAGAATAATTACAGTCAGACAACCTGCCTTACTGTTAAGACTGTAGTGTTTCTTCTAAGCACCTGTGAATAGAACTGCTAGTTATAACCCTAATGCATCGTTGCACTGTCCTTGCCCTAGAACTCTGTCACAATGAATCCCAATGACATCTGTGTTCTACAGAGATAATGAAGCCACTACAGTTTGCTACATGTGCAGCCAGGTTGCATCCACAAATAAAAATTGTTTACTGAAGATTCAACTTCAACAAGTGACTGCGACAGTTGGCCACACTGTCTCTCTACATTTTTTAGAATTGGGCTAACAGAAAGAGAGATGGAAGAATACAGTATGATGAGAAATCTGTAGAAAGTTTAATATGCAAAACCTTTTACAATTAAAGCAAGGGAATCAGTGCTCCTAAAATGCATTACTAATTAAAAATGGCTTTCATTTCTGTCCAGGATACACACATCCTTTACATACAGGAGTCTAGCAAGAGCTAAACCCTTTTTATCTCAACTTTTTTCTCAAGAGTTTTTTTGTAGGTTCTAGGAAGGCAGTGCAACTACTAATGTACTAATGATAGAAAAATGGTCCACCTCTACCAGGCAATGCTGTCTTCTCAACCAAGCACACAGCTCAGAAGGAACATGCATAAAGTGGACAGGGAAGGACTCACCTGCCTAACCAATCAAATCAAGTGCATCAACCTGGGTTGATCAATGGGATGACAAGTGTGGTAAATAAGCAGCATTAAAATCCACTCTTCCAAGTCCAAGTGGATCAAGGACCTCCACATAAAACCAGACACACTGAAACTGGGGAAGAGCCTCGAGCACATGGGCACCAACATCTGACAGAGGGCCAATATCCAAGATATACAAAGAACTCAAGAAGTTAGACTACAGAGAACCAAATAACCCTATTTAAAATGGGGTACAGGGCTAAACAAAGAATTTTCACCTGAGGAATATCAAATGGCTGAGAAGCACCTAAAGAAATTTTCAACATCCTTAGTCATCAGGGAAATGCAAATCAAAACAATCCTGACATTTCACCTCACACCAGTCAGAATGGCTAAGATCAAAAACTCAGGAGAAAACAGGTACTGGAAAGGATGTGGAGAAAGAAGAATACGCCTCCACTGCTGCTGGATTGCAAGCTGGTACAACCACTCTGGAAATCAGTCTGACGGTTCTTCAGAGCACTGGGCATGATAATATCGGAGGACCCCCCTATACCACTCCTGGGCATATACCCAGAGGATTCCCCAGCATGTAATAAGGACACATGCTCCACTATGTTCATAGCAGCCCTATTTATAATAGCCAGAAGCTGGAAAGAACCCAGATACCCCTCAACAGAGGAATGGATACAGAAAATGTGGTATATTTACACTATGGAATACTACTCAGCTATTAAAAACAATGAATTCATGAAATTCTTAGACAACTGGGTGGAACTAGAGAATGTCATCCTGAGTGAGGCGACCCAATCACAAAAGAACACACATGTTATATGCACTCACTGATAAACGGATATTAGCCCAGAAGCTGGGAATACCCAAGAAACAATTCACATATCAAATGATACCCAAAAAGAAGGAAGGAGAGGCCCCTGGTCCTGGAAAGGCACAGTGCAGCAGTGTAGGGGAATACCAGGTCAGAGAAACGGGAAGGGGGTGATTAGGGAACAGGGGCAGGGAAGAGGGCTTAGGAGGGGGGATCCAGGAAAGGGGATATCATTTGAAATGTAAATAATGTATCTAATAAAAAAATCCACTTCTGCAGGTCTTAGTATGCACTTCACTGATCCACCCGCTCTTCTCTGCCTCCCTGCTTTATATGCACACATGTGCACATGCAGCTTACACATGCGCGCGCGCGCGCACACACACACACACACAAGCAGATAACACTCACTCTGTGTGCATGAGGTCTTCCTCTATTGCTCTCTGTCTTACTTTTTGAGACAGGCTCTCTCACTGAACCTAAAGCTTGCCTTTCAACTAGACTGGCTGTTCACAGAGCCCTCAGAATGTCCCCTCGGTGCTAGGGTTAAGTGCCTGCATCACACCTAGCTTTTGCCTGTGTGCTGGTGACGTAAACTCAGGTTCTCACGATTCCACAGCAACACTTTACTCACTGAGCCCTCTTTCTTCTCTGACCTTGACCGTGACAGTCTTTACCTTTCAAGACTGCTTAGGCCTGAACTTCTCCAGATAGCCTCCTAGGTTTTAAGGTTGGATACAAACCTTCCACTAAGTGCTCTCATAGCACTCAGTCAAAGCTTTCTTCACAGGCTTCACCACACTGGAACAAAATAGCAACTTACACAGCTGCTACTGTAAAAGGTAACTCAATGACAGGACCCATAAACTCATTGGGGCTGGGGGAGGAATACCTTTCCTGATATCTGCCTTAGAATAAAATAATAGAGTACATAACAAAGTGTGGACTATAACTCAATTGGTATTCTTGCATAAGAATGAAAATCTGAATTTAATTTCCCAGACCCTACACCAAAAGGAGAGCCTCTAATCCCAGTGCTAGTACAGCAAAAACAGGAAAGCCCTTGGAGCTTGCTTGGTAGACAGCGCATCCTATTGGTGAGACCCCCACTTCAATATACAAGGTGGGTGGTTCCTGAGGAGCAATATCTGAGACTGAATTCTAGTCTTCATGTACACATGTGCACAAGCACCACACATGTACACACACAGACACACACACACATTGTAATCTACACTCCCAAATTTCACATAAAGGCAATTCCAAACCAAGGTCATATAAATAACCCTATTTAAAATGAGTAAGTTACAAAATATAACAAAAAGATATCAATATGGTAAAGAAACATATTGTAAGGGAAAGGCAAACAGAAGGAAAATAATAGAGGATAGAAGTAATCAAAATGGATTAAATACATGTATGAAATGGCCACAGTAAAATTTTAATTGATAAAAAATACTAGGAAAATTATAACTAAGCACCATTCAATTTAAAGAAGTTTTTTCAAGTATATAAAATAGAAAAAAAAAAAAACAACACTTACACATTGTCATTAAACATCCCTAACATCACATAAGAAAATAAAACAAAAGATGGTTCATAACAGAATATCCCCTCCCCTCGCCCAAGACATTAGATATACAAACTTGAGACAAGAAACTATCTGCAGACCATGAGCTCCTCTGTCTCCACACATATATAGAGGCTACCTGCTGGTATTCTAAAATATCAACAGCTATCATCCTGAGAGATGAAATTATGTGTCTTTTTTTTAAGATTTTTTTTTTTACATTTGCTAAAGAGTTTTGGGGAGTTTGTTGTCTTATTTTATGGGACTGGGTTTTAGGGGGGTTGTTTTGTTGTTGGTTTTTTTCAAGACAAGACAAGGTTTCCCTGTGTAACAGCCCTGGCTGTCCTGGCACTCTCTTTGTAGACTAGGATACATGCTTCTGCCTACCACAAGTGCTGGAATTAAAGCTATGCACCACGCCCAGCTGGAGGATGGTTTTTATTTTGTTTTTAACTAAAGAATAACTATTATTGTGTAACGAAACAGTTTTTATGTTTGTTCATTTATTTAGGGAATGGGCACAGCTGCTACAGTGGGAGTATAGAAGTCAGGACAACTTAAGAGAGTTGGTTTTCTCCTTCCACTATGTGAGTTGTGAAGATCAAACTCAGGATGTCAGGGCCAAGTCAAGCTAAGGCATAGAGGCACATGCCTCCAAATCTCAGGGTAGAAGCTGAAGACACAAGAACAAGGTTGACCCAAGGTAAGGAGCAAAGAGGTAGAGGAGGGGTTCTCATAATAGGTAGATGATGCTCTGAAGCAAGGATCTAGCGAAAGCTAACTCAGACTAGGGCATCTAGGTATGGAAAGTTACAACAGACAGAGGTGGCAGAGGGTACCAGCCAGGGATGTGTTAGCATTTGCATTGTGACTGTTAACTGCAGATAGCAGTAGACTCTCAAATGAAGACTAAGGATAGAACCTGCAGCCATCACTACTAGTCTAAAGAGAAAATTGACATGCAAAACCTCAGTTCATCAAGCTTGGTGGCAAATACCTGCTGAGCTATCGTGCTCGCCTAGTTATCAATTCTTTTTTATCATTATGACAAAAAGATAAATTTGTCAATGCTCAAAAAGAAAATAATTATCTCAAGCCTCATTTTGGCGTAGCTTTGCTTTCTTTTCTTTTAAGATTCCTGGCTACCCAGCCTAACCTATTTGTTGAGCCAGTGAGACATTCTGTTTTAAGAATCAACACAAAGGGCTCCTGAGAAATTACATCCAGCTTACATCTGGCCTCTATGTGCATGGGCACACAACTATATCTGTACATACACATAGAAATGAGAGTCTATAGCTATAACTTATTTATGACTACTTATAGGAGTTAGGATGGGAGAATAAAAACTTAAAAACACAGCAAGTGCAGAGAACCTGACTCATTTATTAAAACTGTTTTATATGCAGAATTTACATAAAATATTCTTCCAAGTACACTAGCTACATATACATGGTTTTAAGTATGACAAGACACTTGTATTGCTGAATATGAAAAAAAAAAAAAAAAACACTGAACAGTCTTCACCTTAGCCATTAGATGGCACCATGTATCTTCTAGTCAATGGGACTCTACAAATATATCCCCACATGCTTAGAATGGAGCAAAAGATATGGTATGTTTAACCTTCAAGTAAACATAGTATACATCTTTTATTATTGTGAATTTGTTTTAAAGATAATACAAGCAACTATGATTCTATCATCATTTTTAGAATGCTAAAACTTACTCAGACTAACGGTAATGTCACATGTCCAGCAGATGGCTTTCCTAAGGTAAACCTGGGGCAAAGCTTTCTGTGTGAACACATTCATTACTAATAAATAAACCTACAACAACTTCTAATTTTTAATTCTCTGGTTTCTCTGTCTCTTCTCCTTAGCTAAATTTCATTCAATTCTCTTCTCTAATGTAGGACTCTCATTTTCTAGGTATTTTCCAATCTCTATTCTAAAATTTCTGCTCCAGATGGCCCCATTCTGGTCATCACTTTTTCTAGGTTCAATTAAGAGCCGCAAAGATCAGATGCAGCCTGATACCCAGTAATGCTGTAATATCCGAGGAAATACATCAAAACAGCACCACCTAGGGCACTGAACAGAGAAAATGAGGGCAATGATCACTCAACTGAGATAACAGTATTTTGTAATTCTAAAAGCTTCCTGTCTGGAGAGAGGGCAGTACTGTAGTGTACAGAGTGGAATGACCGGAAAGCACAGTGACTTTTCTGAGCTGAGGAGATAAGAGAGAATGACACACAAAGGAGGCTGGAGCACACATATCTGAGAATGGCCAGCAAAAAGTTCTGCACATCACTGGGTGTTGCCAATAAGTCCAGCTTTTAGGATGCTGAGGCAGGACAATCACACTAATCTAGTCTGGCCAGCCTAGACTACATAGTAAGACCTTGTCTCAAAAACAGGCTGGGGAAATTGTTCAGTTGGTAATGTGCTTGTCCTGAGTTCCATCAACCATATAAATTGGACTTGGTGGCTCATGCCTGTAATCCCAGAAGTAAGGAGATGAGGCAAGAGGACCAGAAGTTCAGGATCATGCATAGTGAATTCAAGTGAGTTCAAGACCAGTCTGAGACATATTAGGCCCTGTCTCAAAAAAAAGCAAACCAAAAAGAATAACAAACCACTACCACCACCACCAACAACAACAACAAATTACAAGGGGGTAGAGATTCAGCTTAGTAGTTAAAAGCAAGGACCTATGCTCAGCTCCCAGCAACCATGCTAACTGTAGTGGTCAGTTGTCCTGAGTTCCATCAACCATATAAATTGGACTTGGTGGCTCATGCCTGTAATCCCAGAAGTAAGGAGATGAGGCAAGAGGACCAGAAGTTCAGGATCATGCATAGTGAATTCAAGTGAGTTCAAGACCAGTCTGAGACATATTAGGCCCTGTCTCAAAAAAAAGCAAACCAAAAAGAATAACAAACCACTACCACCACCAACAACAACAACAACAACTGGTTGTCAACTTGACTATATCTGGAATGAACTACAGTCTAGAATTGGAAGGCTCACCTATGATCCTAATTTGGAGGCTCAGAGATATAAGTTTCTGACCTGGATCTTGGCATGGAGACCTTGAAGCATAGTGGCTAAGACAAGGAGATCTCCGAGTTCAAGATCATTTGGGATTAAAGGCATGAATGCACACACCTTTAATCTGGGCCACACCCTCTGTTGGAGACCTATAGCCTTTAATCTGGGCTACACCCTCTGCTGGAGATATATAAGGACCTTGGAAGAAGGAAGATTCTCACTCTTCCTTGCCTGCTTGCCTCGTGGGACTAAGAAACTGCTAGATCCTTGGACTTCCATCCACAGCTGCTGCTGATCATTGTTGGGGAGTTGGACTATAGACTGTAAGTCACTGACAAATTCCCTAACTATATAAAGACTATCCATATGTTCTGTGACTCTAGGGAACCCAAACTAATACAGAAGTTGGTACCAGGAGTGGTTCTAGAGGAACAGAAGTATAAGGATGAATGTTTCAAAATTTTGGAGTTGGTTGGTTGATCCAATAGCACCTTCAACTACTGAAACTTCTCCAGATTCTCTCCCTCCTGGGAACTAGGAGAATATTGAAGACCTGTGGATGAAACTATATCTCAAGCTTAAAGAAGCTAATGCCTTTGATTATCTTGATGAATTAGGTGATTCGGTGGTATACAATACTTTCTCCAAATTGGGGAAAAAATCAGAAAATGATTTTGCTGGCTGGTTGCTCTTAGCATCTGGGTGGGGGGGGGGGGGGGCGGAAACAATGAAGGAAAGGAAGGAGTTGTGTGATAAAATCGAAGAGCCCCAGACTCAAGTAAACAATCTAAAAGTTGCTAAGTGTGCCCTTGAAGAGAATCTACTCTCTAGCAGCCATAGAGCTCAAGTAGCAGAAAATCAAACTGAAGACCTCATTATAAGGTTGGCTGAATTACAGCGAAAATTTAAGTCTCAACCTCAGAAGGTGTCAGCAGTTAAAGTAAGGGCATTAATTGGCAAAGAATGGGATCCTATAACTTGGGATGGGGATGTATGGGAAGACCCTGTTGAAATTGAGAATTTTGAATCTTCAGATTTTCAAGGATTTGCTCCACCTGAAGAAGTAGTACCCTCAGCCCCACCCCTTGAAATAATGCCTTCTCCACTTGAGGAAATTAATCCCTCAGAGCCTGATAAACCAGCAGTGACTTTTGCTGACAATACTGATGTTTCTCAAGGCCCACCAATAGTTTTCTTCTAGACCTATAACCAGACTCAAGGCAAAGCAGGCCCCAAAGGGGAGGTAGAAAGTGTAGTCCATGAGGAAATACACTATACTAATAAGGATCTTAATGAGTTTGCTAATTCATTCAAGCAGAAGTCTGGAGAATATGCATGGGAATGGATTTTAAGGGTGTGGGATAATGGTGGAAGGAACATAAAACTAGAGCAGGCTGAGTTTATTGTCATGGGCCCTCTGAGTGGAGATTCTAGGTTTAATATGGAAGCTCGCACAGTTCAAAAAGGTGTCAAAAGTTTGTTTGATTGGTTGACTGAAGTATTTATCAAAAGATGGCCTACTGAAAAGGAGTTGAAGATTCCTGATATCCCTTGGCTTAGTGTTGATGAAGGGATTTTAAGGCTTAGGGAAATTGCAATGCTAGAGTGGATACGATGTGTAAAACCTAATCCTCCACAGTGGGAAGGTCCAGAAGATATGCCCTTCACCAGTCCTATAAGACTCAAACTGGTGAGAGGGACACCAGCACATTTAAAGAGTTTTGTTCTTGCCCTTTTCCTTGTGCCAGACCTTAGGGTTGGAGATGCTACTGCTCAATTAGATGACTTAAACTCAATGGGTTTAATTGGGCCCCGAGTTAACAAGGGCCGGGTGGCAGCACTGAATCGCCAGAGACAAGGTGATCGTAGTTATTATAATGGACAGTGTAGACAAAACAATGTTTATAATGACATACCCCATAATGGGCAGAGAGGTGGAACTTATAATGGTATGACTCGTTTGGACCTTTGGTGCTGGCTAATCAATCATGGTGTTTCCAGGGATGAAATACATAGGAAACCTACTGCATATCTGTTTGATCTGTATAAGCAGAAAAATCCTCAAACAAATGATAGAAAGGCTGCATTGGATCGTGGCAAAAGGCAATCTCGGCCAGTGAATCAATTTCCAGACTTGGGTCAGTTTACAGATCCAGAACCCCTTGAATGAAGGGGTGGCCGGATTCCCCTGAGGAAGGATCTTGATAAGACACCTAAAAGTTTTGCTGTTAGTCTTTCTCCAATTCTTCCCCAGAGGGACCTATGGCCTTTTACAAGGGTAACTGTACACTAGGGGAAAGGAAATAATCAGACTTTCCAGGGGCTATTGGATACTGGTTCTGAATTGACACTGATTCCAGGAGATCCCAAGAAACATTGTGGCCCTCCAGTTAGAATAGGGGCTTATGGAGGACAGGTGATTAAAGGAGTTTGACTGATGTGTGACTCACAGTAGGTCCAGTGGGTCCCGGAACACATCCTGTGGTCATTTCCCCAGTTCCAGAATGTATAATTGGGATAGATATACTCAGAAATTAGCAGAATTCTCATACTGGTTCTCTGACCTGTGGAGTGAGGGCTATTATGGTTGGAAAGGCAAAATGGAAGCCTTTAGAGTTGCCTCTGCCAAAGAAAATAGTGAATCAAAAACAGTATCGTATTCCTGGATGAATTGCAGAAATTACTGCCACAATCAAGGATATGAAAGATGCAGGGGTGGTGGTTCCCACCACATCTCCCTTTAACTCTCCCATCTGGCCAGTGCAGAAGACAGATGGATCATGGAGGATGACAGTTGGCTATCGAAAATTAAATCAGGTAGTAACTCCAATTGCAGCTGCTGTACCAGATGTAGTTTCATTACTTGAGCAAATTAACACATCTGGAACCTGGTATGCAGCTATTGACCTGGCAAATGCCTTCTTCTCAGTACCTGTCCATAAGGACCACCAGAAGCAATTTGCTTTCAGT
Organism: Apodemus sylvaticus; assembly: GCF_947179515.1. Classification (NCBI taxonomy): domain Eukaryota; kingdom Metazoa; phylum Chordata; class Mammalia; order Rodentia; family Muridae; genus Apodemus; species Apodemus sylvaticus. Next base: position 100,550,217 of record NC_067483.1, read on the forward strand.
TGGCAAGGCCAGCAGTATACCTTTACAGTTTTGCCTCAAGGATATATTAACTCTCCTGCCCTGTGTCATAACTTAGTTAGAAGGGACCTTGATCGTTTGTCTCTTCCACAAAATATCACATTGGTGCGCTATATTGATGATATTATGCTGATTGGACCAAGTGAGCGGGAAGTAGCAACCACTTTGGATTCATTGGTAACACATATGCATATCAGAGGATGGGAAATAAATCCAACCAAGATTCAAGGATCATCTACTTCAGTGAAATTCTTAGGAGTACAGTGGTGTGGGGCATGCAGAGATATTCCTTCTAAGGTGAAAGATAAGTTATTGCACCTGGCCCCTCCCATGACCAAGAAAGAAGCACAATGTTTAGTGGGTCTATTTGGATTCTGGAGACAGCACATTCCTCACTTAGGAGTGTTACTCAGGCCTATTTACCAAGTGACTTGGAAAGCTGTGTGGGGCCCAGAACAGGAGAAGGCTCTTCAACAGGTCCAGGCTGCTGTGCAGGCTGCGCTACCACTTGGACCATATGATCCAACAGACCCAAAGGTACTTGAGGTGTCAGTGGCAGATAGAGATGCTGTTTAGAGCCTGTGGCAGGCCCCTGTAGGTGAATCACAGAAGAGACCTTTGGGATTTTGGAGCAAAGCTCTACCGTCATCTGCAGACAACTACTCTCCCTTTGAAAAACAGCTCTTGACCTGCTATTGGGCCTTAGTGGAAACTGAACGTTTGACAAAAGTTACTATGCGACTTGAACTGCCCATCATGAGCGGGGTGTTATCAGACCCTCCAAGTCATAAAGTAGGGAATGCACAACAGCAGTCTATTATCAAATGGAAGTGGTATATACGTGATCGGGCCAGAGCAGGTCCTCAAGGCACAAGCAAGTTACATGAAGAAGTTGCTCAGATGCCTATGGTTTCAACTCCTGTTACAATGCCATCTGCTGCCAAGCATGTGCCTATAGCCTCATGGGATGTTCCCTATGACCTGTTGACTGAAGAAGAGAAGACTAGGACCTGGTTTACTGATGGCTATGCATGTTATGCAGGCACCACCCAGAAGTAGACAGCTGCAGCATTACAACCCCTTTCTGGGACAAGCCTGAAAGATACAGGTGAAGGAAAATCTTCACAGTGGGCAGAACTTCGGGCAGTACACATGGTATTACAGCTTGTTTGGAAGAAGAAATGGCCAGATGTACGATTGTTCACTGACTCATGGGCTGTAGCCAATGGATTGGCTGGATGGTCAGGGACATGGAAAGATCACAGTTGGAAATTTGGTGAGAAAGACATCTGGGGAAGAAGTATGTGGATAGATCTCCAAATGGGCAAAGGATGTGAAGATATTTGTGTCCTATGTAAATGCTCACCAAAAGGTGACTTCAGCTGAGGAGGAGTTCAATAATCAAGTGGATAAGATGACCCGTTCTGTGGACAGTCAGCCTCTTTCCCCAGCCATCCCAGTTATTGCCCAGTGGGCACATGAACAAAGTGGCCATGGTGGCCGAGACGGAGGTTATGCTTGGGCTCAGCAACACGGACTTCCACTCACCAAGGCTGACCTGGCTACAGCTGCTACTGAATGCCAGATCTGCCAACAGCAGAAACCAACACTGAGCCCCAGATATGGCACCATTCCTCAAGGTGACCAGCCAGCAACCTGGTGGCAGGTTGACTATATTGGACCACTTCCCCCGTGGAAAGGACAACATTTTGTTCTTACTGGAGTAGATACTTATTCTGGTTATGGATTTGCCTTTCCTGCACGTAATGCTTCTGCCAAAACCACCATCCGTGGACTCACAGAATGCCTTATCTATCGTCATGGTATTCCATACAGTATTGCTTCTGACCAAGGAACTCATTTCACAGCCAGAGAAGTGCGACAGTGGGCCCACGATTATGGAATTCACTGGTCTTACCATGTTCTCCATCATCCTGAAGCAGCTGGTCTGATAGAAAGATGGAATGGCCTTTTGAAGACACAGTTACGGCACGAATTAGGTGGCAACAGCATGGAGGGCTGGGGCAGAGTTCTTCAGAAGGCAGTATATGCTTTGAACCAACGTTCACTATATGGTACAGTTTCTCCCATAGCCAGGATCCATGGGTCCAGGAATCAAGGGGTGGAAAAGGGAATAGTTCCACTCACTATCACTCCTACTGACCCTCTAAGAAAATTTTTGCTTCCTGTCCCCACAAATTTAGGTTCTGCTGGCCTAGAAGTTTTGGTTCCAGGGGGGGGGAATGCTCCTACCAGGAGCCACAAGAAACATTCCATTGAACTGGAAGCTCAGACTTCCCCCTGGCCATTTTGGGCTTCTAATGCCCTTAAACCAACAGATTAAGAAAGGAATAGCAGTGTTAGGAGGGGTGATAGATCCAGATTACCATGGGGAAATTGGATTGCCTCTCCACAATGGAGGTAAACAGGACTATGTCTGGAGTGCAGGAGATTCCCTAGGGCGTCTCTTAGTACTACCATGTCCTGTGATTAAAGTTAATGGGAAACTATAACAGCCTAATCCAAGCAGGATGACAAAGGACACAGACCCATCAGGAATGAAGGTATGGGTCAATCCTCCAGGAAAAGAGCCAAGACCTGCTGAGGTGCTTGCCGAAGGTGAAGGAAATACAGAATGGTTAGCAGAGGAAGGTAGTTATAAATACCAGCTAAGGCCACGTAACCAGTTGCAGAAACGAGGATTATAAGTAATATGAATGCTTCTATCTTATTTTGTTGAAGATACATTTGTCTTTCTTCCAATCCCTTTAACATCAATTGGTATTGAAACACTAAAAGAATGTTCCCAAAGGACATTTACCCCTTGTAAATTTACAAATGCATTTGCAATTGTACGAGGAATAGTTATATCATGTTAGGCGTATTCATAATCTTGTTATTGTTTCATGTGGACATGAGATATTATTTGTGTCAAGTTGACAAGGAGTGGATTGTAGCGGCTATTCCTGGTTGTCAACTTGACTATATCTGGAATGAACTACAGTCTAGAATTGGAAGGCTCACCTATGATCCTAATTTGGAGGCTCAGAGATATAAGTTTCTGACCTGAATCTTGGCATGGAGACCTTGAAGCATAGTGGCTAAGACAAGGAGATCTCCAAGTTCAAGATCATTTGGGATTAAAGGCATGGATGCACACACCTTTAATCTGGGCCACACCCTCTGTTGGAGACCTATAGCCTTTAATCTGGGCTATACCCTTTGCTGGAGATATGTAAGGACACTGGAAGAAAGAAGACTCTCTCACTCTTCCTTGCCTGCTTGCCTCGTGGGACTAAGAAACTGCTACTTCCTTGGACTTCCATCCACAGCTGCTGCTGATCATTGTTGGGGAGTTGGACTATAGACTGTAAGTCATTGACAAATTCCCTAACTATATAAAGACTATCCATACGTTCTGTGACTCTAGAGAACCCAAACTAATACACTAACTAAGCAGCTTACACAACCTGAAACTCCACTGGATCCAACACCATCTTCTAGACACCATGTACATACCCACACTTTATATATTCTCACAGACAAATGGGCATAAATAAAAATAAGTCTTAAAAAAGAAACAAAAAGCTATCTAGATGTGTGCACTGAGTCACAGATAATACATAGTACAGTGCCTCTTAGCACATACTATATAAAGAAACAGAAACCGGCTGGGCAAAGAACTGCTTAAGTGGAAGAAAAGAGCTACCAACCAAATCTCGCACACAAGTAACAGTGACTACATCCATGATTCAGAATCTTAAGCAATCTCTGGCTCTTCTGATTAGTGTCTAAAAGCATATTGCCTCAGAAAGTTAGGCTACATGTTAGCAAACATCTCATCAATGTGGCAAATTATCTGAAAAAAATCAACTAAAAGAAAGACAGGTCTATTCTAGCTCACAGTGTCAGAAGTCTCAGTCCATGATCACCTGACCATACTGTTACAGGCCTGTAGTGGCAAACACAGCAGGCCAGAATACATAGCACAGGAGCCATGCTCACCTATGGCAGCTAGAGATCAAAAACAGGCTCAGGTAGGGGTCAAAGTCTCATCTCCATCACAGCATGTTTGCAAGGATCTAACTTTTCCCTACTAGACTCAACCCATAGGACCACAGGATGGAGAATGAGACTTTAATATGGGGAGCTCTTGGAGGACAATTCCAATAAAACTATAGCAGACTATATGCAGATTTCATTTCCCATGGTTTAATGTAACTATGATTAGCAGTCTATAGAATCAAACAAAAATTTCAAGAAATAAACAATTTCTAGGTTTCAATGGTACAGCACTGTAAGCAGCAAGATGAAGTTCAGTGCCATCATCTGTAATGTCAATCACCTCAATCTGGTCAGAAACAAGCCATAAAGAAGCACATGATCTATGGTTTTTGAAAGGGAAAGGAATCTCAGTGTAGTCAGGGTAGCCTTTTTCAACAGTGATAATGAAATCATTAGCTATAGGCAAGAAAGTGAACTGTAATCCATGCATAAAAATTACTCAAGATGAACTTTGTGTATGCAGAAAAATAATAGGATTTTAAATCTTCATTCACTATAGCAACGAAATACATAACGCATAATGAAAATAACAAAAATGTGTAAAGCTGTGGAATGCTATCAGACCACAACAGAAAACAAAGAACTAACATGTTCTGAATGAAAAAGCAATACACTTAGAAACTGAACTGATTCTATCAAGATACTCGTGGAACCAGGGATTAGGATATAAACTGCACAAGAAGATGCTTGGCAAAATTATTTCAAAGGTCATCTGAAAAAATGACCACCCAGAAAGATATCAGCCCTAAGACCAGAAGATTTGAACAATATAGATGGGGAGCAAAGGCTATTCTGTAACTCTGCATTTTTCATTATGACAGAAGCTGAGCTTCTGCACAGAGAGACTGTAAAGATATGGCACACTTACTGCACTTATTGACTCAGGAAGCTTACACTAATCACTGTCTCAAAAATTTATCATTTCTTTCCAATAAAAGCCAAGAATGGTACTGCATGCTTGTAAGCCCTATACTAGCAACGTAAAGACATGGAGGTCATAACTGAAGCCAGTCTTGCCCACAGAATAAAACCTCCAAAACCCAAAACACACAAAATACAAAGAAAAATATGTAAAGAATGAATGCACGATATCATCCACAAAAACAAAGTGCTGTAGCAGTAGTGCTAGAAAATATCTACAGATCTATATACTTTAGAAGCTAGCCCAAGTGCATTAGAAACTTAATGCTGATAATGATGTTGGAAGCTATGAGGAAAAGGAAAAATCACCTGTGACCCCATTCGACAGCTGGCTGTCTTCTCTTCTGACTTCTTTCTTTCTGTTTTTAAAAAATTGGAAAATTTCTTTATTTACATTTCAAATGCCCCTTTCCTGGCTTTCCCTTAGAAAACACCCTACCCATCCCTCCTCCCCCTGCTCACCAACCCACCCACTCCTGCTCCTCTGTCCCAGTATTCCCCTATATTGATACTGTTTCTTGTTTCTAATACAAAAATATCAGAAGAGCAAACAAACCTGCATTGCATAAAATGCTCAGTCCTATCTCACAGACAGATAACAACAGTTGGCTACACATGGAATTAGTTTTGTTAAGGACTCAGGAATCCATCCTTGTTCCATACACTGACAGGGACAGACCCTGAACCTCTCAGCCAGAGGAGGAGTTTGTCTGGGGCTCCTCCCTCAGAATAGGCCAGGCAGGTAACAGCACCTTTTGTTCTAGCAGCAAAGTGTGGACCTGCTCCTTTTCACAGCATGTTACAAAGGAGTACACAGCAGATGGATGATGCAGATGGGTTGGGAAAGCAGGCTTCCAGGTTCTAAAGCTGGTCTACAGTTTCATTCTCCCAAATGCCTAGTGTCAAACACACAAACCTCACAAATAATTCAACCTTTAGAGGACAGAAGAGAAGGAAAAAATGGTCCTTTCTGACAATAGTACTTCAAAGAGAGCAGAATGGGGTTGGGGAGCTGTGCAGTCATCAGCACCTTTGCTTCCCATTGTACTTTTACTATGACTGCTGCAAAGTCTCCTATCCTAGCCTGCATCCCACCTCACCTGTCAGCGCTGGAAGAACCTGCAGCAGAGTCAATGGATATTAGAAATAACAGTCACTGAAGAAGACTCTCTCTAGGCTCACAACAGAAATTCAAGTAACTAAGAATGAGTCCACAACTCCTACTTTCTGTTAAACTGCAAATGGAAATGTCATTTTAATAATAGTAGCTGTAGTGGCTATTCCTGGTTGTCAACTTCACTATGTCTGGAATGAACTACAATCTAGAATTGGAAGGCTCACCTATGATCCTAATCTGGAGGCTCAGAGATATAAATTTCTGATCTGGATCTTGGCATGGAGATCTTAAAGCATAGTGGCTATGAATTCCAGAAGATTAAGACAAGGAGACCTCCGAGTTCAAGATCATCTTGGGATTAAAGGCGTGGAGGCACACGCCTTTAATCTGGGCCACACCCTCTGCTGGAGACCTATAGCCTTTAATCTGGGCTACACCCTCTGCCGGAGATCTATATAAGGACATTGGAAGAAGGAAGACTGACTCACTCTTCCTTGCCTGCTTGCCTCGTGGGACTGAGCAACTGCTAGATCCTTGGACTTCCATCCACAGCTGCTGCTGACCATTGTTGGGGAGTTGGACTATAGACTGTAAGTCATCGACAAATTCCCTAACTATATAAAGACTACCCATACGTTCTGTGACTCTAGAGAATCCAAACCAATACAGTAGCAAATGCTTATTTTTTGCTAACATCACATCTCTATAAATTCACAACCTAATCAAAGTTTCTTGAACCAGGGTTTTTAAAAAAAGAAAGAAAAGGCTTAAAATACATTCCAACAGCTGGGTGTGGTGGCACACACTTTTACTCCCAATACTTGAGAAGCAGGTGGGGCTCTGTGAGTTACCAACCTGGCCTATGTAGTAAATGCCAAGTCAGTCAGGACTACATAGTGAGACTCTGTCTTAGAAAAATTCTGTTTACATTTTAATAGAACAGTTAGAAAACCCTGCTAGTCCTTCAGTATCTGTTATTATCTCTTCTAGAAGTCATCAAGCCGCACTGACACAAAAATATTGGCCCTTAGATCCAGAAAATGAGAAAACAGTATAAATAGGTAAAGTGTTGTATTAAACTCTTGACTTTGCATTTTGACAGAAAGTCAAGCTTCTTCACAGAGGCAGTGTGAAGATGTGGTATATTTACACACTCAACTCAGGAGCTTACAATATTGACTTTCTCAAAAATATGTCATTTCTTTCCAAGAAAACATTCAAAATTCTCTTCTTACTATTTTGGATCCTAGCACATTACACTATAACTACAACCACTTTCTACTGCACAGATACCAACACCAGTCCTCCAAGCCACTGTGATTATTAAGCAATCCTAATCTTTGTTCCTCACTTCTGGTACTGCTATTCTCCTCACTAACTGAAAATACTTAGCTCTATAAATGTGCACATACAAGAGACTGCCTAAAATTTCCATGCTTAAGCAATATTCTCACCTCAGCCTCTTACACAGCTAGAACTACTACAACTAGCACTACTTTTAAATATTTTTTAAAGTAAACATATTCTTCATTACATACTGCTTAGTCGCAAAAAGAAAAGGAGGCTGTAAGCAGTCTTTGCTACTCTGAGATCTTCTTTCTTCCACCCTTCTCCACCCCTTTTCTTCCACCTTTCAACTCCCTAACACTCGATAAGAGAGAAAAAAGGATAGAGAAGAAAGGAAAGAGATCCCGGAATAAAACCAGGGGAGGGAAAGGGATCAACATCATTGTCAGACTACTTCCTGTTGATTAGGAGCATTGAGCTCCTTAGGGCAAGTTTAGTCTTCACTGTCAGGATATCTAATTTCCTCTTCCTCCTTCTCCTCCAGCTGTTTCTTTCTGTGAGTACTTAACAAACTGAGAAACTACAACCAACAATCCACCCTGCCTCTCAGAGCCCTAGCATGTATATATCCTCTGAAAAGTCCACAAGATTCCAAACAGCACATAATCTCAGAAACCATCTGCAGCTGGCAAAATCGCACCACTGCTAGAGCACAAGACAAATCACAGTCAGCTGTTGTGGACAACCCGAAGCAGTCCCATGTCAGCACACCTGGGATTAAAACAGAAGCACATTCTTAAAATAGTTTTCTGTTTTTTAAAGTAACCAAAATTTCAGAATTGTCACTAAGAGAGGATAATACAATAAAGTCATTTTTACATAATTTTGATAAAACTTAAGAACATATTCTAAGACCCAAATGGATACCTATAGACACAGATAATATACCCCAACTTGTATATATTGTGTTCTTTCATACACATGCACAGTAAGAGACTACCAGTAAGTAGCAGTGAACACAACTATAACACACTACAGTAAATCTGCAACAGGGTTCTCTTGAACACTGGGGCCATTATTGAGTAAAATAGGACAGATACTGCAAAACTGACCACAATCTGAGATCCAAACTGCTGACTGCACAGCAAACATCATGGACACCCTGGATGTGATTGATGGCTTTTCTTGGTTGTCAACTTGAATACATCTGGAATGAACTACAATCCAAAAACAGAGGGCACACCTGTGAGAGTTTTGCTTAGTGAGAGTTGGTAAATCCACTTCTAGTCTGGACTTTTGAGGTAGGAAGACACAGGTATTTGATCCAGATCTTGAGGTGTAAAGAAAAGCCTTTAATCTGGATCTTGAAGCAGGAAGACAAACCTTTAATCTGGGCCTTACCTTCTGCTGGAAGTCTATATAAGGACATGCAAGAAAAAAGCTTTTTCTCTTTTCCTGCTTTCTCTCACCTTGCTAGCACATCCATTCCTTCACTGGCATTTGAGCCTACTTTGAGATTCCAGCATCTACTAAAAACCACCTTGAAAAATGCAGCCTTGTGACTGAGCAAATTCTGGATTCTTGAATGTTCCATTCATAGCCAATCATGTTGCGTTAACTCAATCACAAACAAGAGGAGGAGGAGTAAGAGGACGAGGAGGAGTAAAAGGAGGAGGAGGAGGAAGAGGAAGACAACGATGATGATGATGAGAAGGAGGAGGAGGAGGACGACAACAACAACAACAACAACATGGTACCAGAACAACATGGTACCAGAAGTGGTTCCATGGCAACAGAAGTATAAGCATAAATCTTTCAAGTATCAAGAATAGACTTTCCATTTTCAACAAATGGTGCTGGGTCAACTGGCAGTCAACATGTAGAAGGATACAAATTGATTCATTCTTATCTCCCTGTACAAAGCTCAAGTCCAAGTGGATAAAGGATCTCCACATAAATCCAGTTATACAAATCTAATAATAGAAGAGAAAGTGGGGAAGAACCTGGAGCACATGGGCACAGGGGAAAATTTCCTGAATAGAACACCAATAGATTATGCTCTAAAATCAAGAATTGACAAATGGAACCTCATAAAATTGCAAAGCTTCTGTAAGGCAACGGACACTGTCAATAGGACAAAATGGCAACCAACAAATTGGGAAAAGATCTTTACCAATCCTACATCTGATAGAGGGCTAATATCCAATATATACAAAGAACTCAAGAAGGTAGACTCCAGAGAATCAAATAACCCTATTAAAAATGGGGTACAGAGCTAAACAGGGAATTCTCAACTGAGGAATACTAGATGGCTGAGAACCACCTAAAGAAATGTTCAGCATCCTTAATCATCAGAGAAATGCAAATCAAAACAACCCTGAGATTTCATCTCACACCAGTCAGAATGGCCAAGATCAAAAACTCAGGGGATGGCAAATGCTGGAGAGGATGTGGAGAAAGGAACACTCCTCTATTGCTGGTAGCATTGCAAGTTGGTAAAAAAAAAAAAAAAAAAAAAAAAAAAAAAAAAAAAAAAACACTCTGAAAATCAGTTTGAGGGTTCCTCAGAAAACTGGACATAGCACTACCTGAGGACCCAGCTATATCACTCCTGGGCATATGCCCAGAAGATGCTCCAACATGTAATAAAGGATACATGCTCCACTATGTTCGTAGCAACCTTATTTATAATAGCCAGAAGCTGGAAAGAACCCAGATGTCCCTCAACAGAAGATGGATACAGAAAATATGGTACATTTACACAATAGAGTACTACTCAGCTATTACAAACAATGAATTCATGAAATTCTTAGGCAAATGGATGGAGCTAGGAAATATTATCCTGAGTGAGGTAACCCCATCACAAAATACACATGGTATGCACTCACTGATAAGTAGATATTAGCCCAAAATCTCGGAATACCGAAGATACAACTCACAGACCACATGAAGCTCAAGAAGAAAGAAGACCAAAGTGTGGATACTTTGATCCTTATTGGAAAGTAGATGAAAATACCCATGGCTTACAGCCAACCTATAGAATAAACACAGGGTCCCCAATGGAGCAGCTAGAGAAAGGACCCAAGGAGCTGAAGAGGTTTACAGCCCTCCAGGAGGAACAATAATATGTACCAACCAGTACCCCCAGAGCTCCCAGGGGCTAAACCACCAACAAAAGAGTACACATGGAGGGACCCATGGCTCCAGTTACATATGTAGCAGAAGATGACCATTTCAGACATCAATGAGAGGAGAAGCCATTGGTGCTGTGAAGGCTCAATTCCCCAGAATAAGGGAATGCAAGTCAGGAAATTAATTAGTTGGGGGGATGAGATGGGGGAGGGGAGATGGGATAGGGGATTTTCGGAGGGGTAACTCAGAAAGGGGATACCATTTGAAATGTAAATCAAATATCTAATGAAAAAAAAAAAGAATAGGCTTTCCAATTCACTAATACCTACAGATACTGAAACCTCTCCAGTTACTGGAGCCTCTCCTGGAAGATCAGAGATCACTAAAAGCCCATGGTGTGAACTATTTTACTATTTATATATATTAAGTATACTTAATTATTTACTATTTAAGATATTTTATATCTTAGAAGATAAATGCTTTTGATTATCCCAATTCACCAGTTGTGGGTGGTAACAGATTTGGTAACTCTGCATATAAAACTTTTCACATTTTATGGAAAAATAAGGAAAATAATGATGCTGGTTAGTTGCTTATTTCATCTCTGGATAGATTGACAAAGAATGGGAACAAGCTCTGTTATAAAATTAACCAACTCTTTGCATCTCAGAATATGGTAAAGAACAACAATAAACTTAGTGATAAAAATAACTGGCTTTAAACGCACATAAATGGTGGATCAAACTGAAGCCCTCATTATAAGGTTGGCTGAATTACAGACAAAATTCAAGTCCCTATCTCAGATGGGTGTGTGTCAGCAGTTAGAGTGGGGACATTAATTAGTAAAGAATGGGATTCTGTACATTGGGATGTAGGAAAACACATGAAGTCCTTCCTCAAGCTAATGGAGCAACACTAACATCTCAGACTGAGCCAATAGGAAGCATCTACCCCTGTATCCCGCCCTAGGCCTCAATGTTTATAAAGATTCTATCCACATGGAATAAGGTACCCAAGTTATTTCACTGAGAATCATCTGAGAATGGCTGTCTTACTGAGCTGTAACACTTTGGGAAGAGTCTTCTCTCCTGAAGCATTCATCACTGGAACTTAAATCTGCCTGGAAGACCAGGCTCATGCCCCTGTTGCCCCTGTTGCTCCTGCTGCCCCTGCTGCTACTGCCACAGCCTCTGCCCACCTGCTGCCCATCGCAACTGTCCAAGGTCACCCCTGCTAATGGCATTGGTGCTACCAAAGCAGCAAGCAAAACCTGGGACCCTGGCCTACCTGCCCTGTTCAGGCTTCCCATCTGAAAGCTGTAACACTTTGGCCATTTTGCTGTCTAATAAACCAGCAGTGACCTTCTTTAAAGGAAATGCCAGACAAAACAATACTAATGTTCCTCAGAACCCAACAAGTTGCCTCTAGACTTATAAACAGATTTAAGACAAAGCCAGCTCCTGGAGGGGAGGTAGAAATGTAGTTTATGAGGAGGTGTGCTGCACTCCTAAGAGCAGAAGTCTGGGGATGTATAGGAAGGGATTGTAAAACTGTGAAATAATGGTACAACATAAAACTGGATCAGGCTAAAAGTATATCGTTATGAGACCATTGAGTAGAGATTCTAGATTTAATATGGAAGTTCACATGGTTCAAAACAAAACAAAACAAAACAAAAGGGTATAAAAGTTTGTATGAATAGTTGGTTGAAGCCAACAATCATGCTTAAATAGAGGTGAGTGAGAAAGGCATGTCATATTACTATTCTTACTGATGAACAATTTGTAATTTTCTTATAAATACATTTATTAATTTCCAGAATTTGACATTTAATATTTTATGATTTTATAACAGAAACTGTAGAAACTGAAAATAAAGGAGGACTATAGTGCGTCACATCAAATGTTGACCATAAATGTTCTACCACTTAGGAGTGGTAGAAGGCATTCACTTGATTGCATAGAACGTGAACACAGAGGTTGACTTCTTTGGCAATATTCAAAGATTAATGATCAGATTTTTCTCATACTTGGTGTCATTTGTTCAGAGATCAATAATAGGTTTCATATAAGCATACACTATCATTTAAATGAATTATTGAAGGTTAGAAGGTCATGTTACCAACTTCTCATACATTCAAACTTATGTCTCTCACATTATTGGTGAATAACAGAAAAAAATCAGTATAAACCTTCTGAGACTAGTGTTCACAGACTACATGTAGCTTATTCCAGGAGTCTGCAAGTCCTTAACCTTCCTCATAAAAATGCTAACAATAAGAATGATGTATTGGAAGGTGGGCAGTGGTGGTACATGCCTTTAATCCCAGCACTTGGGAGGCAGAGGCAGGTGGATTTCTGAGAAGAGGCCAGGCTGGTCTACAGAGTGAGTTTCAGGACAGCCAGGGCTATACACAGAAACCCTGTCTCAGGGAAAAAAAAAAAAAAAAAAAAAAAAAAGGAATGCTTGAATTTGGAGTTTTCCCCCATAGGTACATGTTCCAAGTACTTGCTCCTTAGCCTGTGGCACTACCGAAAGCTATGGAGCTTTGGGGAAGTGAGTTTGGTTGGAAGCAGTGGGTGATAGCAGACTTATCATCCCCACCCACTATCTATTGCTGTATGAACAAACTGAGTGTTCCCACCAGCACAGACTAAGCAGTTTTGCTTTGCCTTCTTCAACATGGAAAATTAGAACCTCTGAAACCATGAGTTAAAATGAATCTTTCCTCTCTCAAACTATTAGATTTTGGTTTTTGTCTTTATTTGCTCCCTGCCCCCACACCTTTGATTTTGTTTATTTACACCAATGAGAAAAGTTACTAATCGAGAAAATTGGTACTGAAGTAAAGTTGACACTGTGTTAACCCTAACCATGTGAGACTTACATGCCTCTGGAACTAGGTTGTTAAAGAGCATTTAAGATTTTGGAGCTACAGGTTAGATAAGCCCTCGAGTGTTATTACAGTTTAGTGGGTAATTCTGAATTTGAAAGGCCAGAATGCAAATAGGTATGGGAACAGCAAAACTATATTCAGGAGGTTTCACATGAAGAGAAAGAGTATGTGGAAAATTGGACTAGAGGCCATTCATGTCACATTCCAACAAAGAATGTCACTATGTTCTGCCTATGGTCCAAAATTATGAATAAGAATTAATTTTAAAATAATGAACTAACTTATTTGATAAAGAACATTTTAAGACAGCATAGTGTTCAGTTTGAAGCATGGTTAATGTTTGTTGCTCTTAGCTAGGTTTATAGTAAGAGCTGTGGAGCAGGTGTAATTTGGAAACTGTACTTTGGTGAGCTAGAGAGATTTTAAAGTTGTGAACAAGGCAAATGCTGTGAACAAAGTGGTGGTGGTGGTGGTGGTTACTAAGGAAATTACTATTATTAAGGAGAAACCAAGCATTTTGCTCTGGAACAAAAAGAAAAGTGACCAGAAAGAAAGCCCCAGGTACTCCCTAAGGATCAGAGGCATTAAAAAAAAAAAGTCACATATCTGAAAAACCTTCATTCCAAAGAAGAGTTGCTGAGAAAGCTCAGATGCTCTTCAGAAAAGGGGCCAGCCAAAGACATGCTGTAAAGGTAAGCTACATATTCTCAGAGATCACTACAGCAATGGTCAAAGATGACCCTGCTTCAATTCAAGTTGCCAGAACTTGGCACAGTCTACTTTTGCAGTCATGCAGATATAAGAATGAAGGGTCAACTGAGGCATACAACAAGGATCCAGGAAAATGTCTGTGAATTCAGGCAGTGTGTAGCAGGGTCAGACCTGTAAAGTATAGCTAAGTTGCAGTCAAGAAGCCAGGATGTTCAAAATGCTAGAAATGTAGGACATTTACTGAGAAAAGCTGCAGGCACTGAGTACAGGTGGCCCAAGAGAGGCCAGGTGTGCCACAAATGGAAGGGCCACAGAAGCCAGAGCTTCCAAAGCATGTTGAAAGTCAGATGATTAAATTATGTGCCTTAGATGCCAGACATGGTGCTAAAGGAGTTGATATTTACCCTGCTAGGTCTGATCTTATTAGTCCAATCTTTCCTCACTATCCCGCTTTTCCTCTCTTGATATGGGATTGTTTATTCTATACATTGGATATTGGAAGGTACAAGTTTCTCTGATTTACAGGGTTCACCATAAATGAAGAAATATGCATGCTAACTTACTGGCCACTTTATTTTACTTGGTATTCACAGAAGTCATGTAAGATTGATATTAAATGGCATTAACAGTACTATGGTTTGGATGCTAAATATCTGCCAAAAGTCTGTGTATTGTAGATTTGATACCTAGAAAAACCCTGTTAGAAACTTTGAATTATGGGACTTGTAAAAGGTTCTTGCATCACAGGGGAGAAGAAGCATGCCCTTACAAAGGACTATGGGACCTGCCAATCTATCCTTTATTTTTGCTCTTATCAGATGTGTCACATTGCAAAATATTCTCTAGCCATCTGAGCTCACCAGAGGCCAATGGAACCAGTCTGACCTTTGACTCTGAGCCTTCCAAACTGTATGCTAACTAAAGCTTTTGCCTTTTGAAAATTAGTTGATTCCAGTACTGACTTATTTAGTTACCCACCTTAGATGAAGCAAATTAGAAATTTAATCCATATACCATTAATTCTAGTGTCCATAGTTTGCTTCCTTGTAAACAACAGAAGGAAGGAACGGTTGTTTCTTACTGTTTTTCTCTGGATAACTGGAAGCATAGCAAAAGTCAAGTTCAGTCACTAAACATAATCACTATCCTACTCCAGCACCCTAAAATTACAGCGTAGCTGCACAAGACTAGCCAGGTGGCTTAGCAGATAAAAACACTTGTACTGCAAGTCCAACACCCCAGGACCTACAGTAACAAGAGAAAACCAACCTTCAAAAGTTGTCCTCTGACCTTCATATAAGGTTATGGCATACACATACATTCTCTCACACACAAATAATGTAATAAATGCTTTAAAAATAATATCAGTATATATTTTCCAAATTGAAATTTGAAAATATAAAAGTGGAAATATGAAAATTTATCCTCTACATTTTCAGATATTTACCTAATTTCCCCTTAAAAAAAAAAAAGAGAGCTAAGAATAGCACCCAAAGAAGAAAGAACACAGGATCTACCTGAGGGGCAGAAGACAGACAAAATTTGTCTACTTAGCTGAGAAAAGAATCTAAGGATAGAGACAGTAAAAGATGAAAACCTAGCTGGATTTCTACTCATAAGGAAACAGCCATTAGCTTATTGGAAAAAGGACAATGCACAGAAATGCATTTTATGGTTATAGGCCTGGACAAGCAACACTTGGCTCATCCTCTTCTGCAGCTCTAATAAGGACAGCCACTCCAGCTACTGTGTCCATACTTTCTTCCCCTCTATGCCTAGTACTCTCTTGTACCTGCTTACCACAATACAGTTATATAGTAACAGAAGAGGGTGAGAGATCTGAACGGATGCATTATCTGATCTAACGCACAACCTTGAAGCCTTCCATTCCCATCAAGAGTCCTTTATCAGTGGTTGCTCTCGGATAGACATCCATACTCATAGTAAAGTGTTAACTGAAGAAATTTTTAGTTATTTATGTCCATATTTAAGAGAAACTGCAAAGATTACTCAGACTTAAAAGTAAGCCAAGCATGGTGGATCATGGTTCTATGCCCAGCATTCCTGAGGCTGAGGCAAGACTGCCATAAGTTTGAGACCACCCTGATTTACATGGTAAGTTCTAGGCTGGTCTGTGCTAAATAGAGAAATCCTGTCTCAACAAAGCAGAACAAAAAAAAAGCAAGAAAAAGACCACCTAGCTAAATTAAGAACAACATGAAAGAACTACTACAGGTGGTGTGGTAAAGCAACATAGAGTTCTTGCTTAGTACTAAGTTTTGGATCTCATCCCTATAACACAGCAACAGCAATAAAAACCCAGGTTATCAATCTAAGCTCCATACAATCTTGATCCAAATAGAACTGATTAGAAAGTTTATTGGTATCATCATTTCCAAGCATGCTCAGAAGTTTACCTTCAGTAGCTTAAACAATGACTTCTCTAATGAAGAAAAACAACAGCACCTTAGTTAAGCCAGTGTAGTGTAGTTTGAATGAGAATATTCTGCCACAGTCTCAGGTGCTTGAACACTTGGTCCTTAACTGATGGCTCAGTTTGGGGAGGTTTAGGAGGTGCAGCCTTGCTAAAGATTGTATGTCACTGGGGGGGCTTTGAAAGTTCTGGGCCTGTCCCTTCCAGTTTGCTGTCTCTTCTTTATGGCAGTAAAACACATAAGCTCTCAGGTTTCTATTCCTACCTCCATGCTTGCTACTTGCTGCCATGCCTCCACTACTCCATCCTGGACTTTTATCCCTCTGGAATCTATGACAAAATAGACTCCGTCTCTCTTCCTTAAGTTGTCTTTCATCAGGGTGCTTGTATCACAGCAACAGCAAAGTTCTAAGTCTTTGGGTTTTCTTTCATCTTTGACAGGGTATCACAGTGTAACTTTGACTGACTTCAAACTTGCAGAAATTTTCTTGCCTTAGCCTCCCAAGTGGAGAAATTACAGGTATAGGCCATGATATACAGCAAATGAAATTTTAAAAAATATTTAGAAGTACTGGCTTTGGGCTTCCCATTGAGTCATATCCTGTACTCTTTCTAGATAGACAGACAGATAGATAGATAGATAGATAGATAGATAGATAGATAGATAGACAGATAGATAAATTTGTGGTACTAGAAATCAAAGCCACGACCTATGCATGCTTAGACAAGTATGCTAACACCAAGCTAAACTCTCAATCCCCATAATTTTTTTGAAGGTGGCAGGTTTGAGACAGGGTTTCTCTGTGTGGTCCTGGCTATCCTGGAACTCACTCTGTAGATCAGGCTGACCTCGAACTTAAGAGATCAACCAGCCTCAGCCTCCCAAGTGCAGGTACAACAGGCATGTGCCATCCCACCCAGCTCAATTCCATTTTTAATTTTAAAGTTAAAAGAGTATGTTTTTTAAGTTCTCCACTGATATCTTGTCTTAGTCATTATTCTACTGCTGTGAAGAGACACCATGACCACAGCAACTCTTATAAAAGAAAACATTTAAATGGAGGCTTGCTTACAGTTTTAGAAGGTTAGTCCAGTACCTCATGGTGGGGAATGTAGGGGCAAGCAAGTGCTGAAGCAGTAGCTAAGAACTACAACTTGATCTACTGGCAGCAATCTGAGAGAGTCTGCACCTAGCATAGACTTTCTGAACCTCAAAGTCCACCCCCAGTAACATACTTCCTTTAACAAAGCCTTCTCAAATAGTGCCACTTCCTGATGACTAAGCACTCAAATATATGGGCCTATGGAGCCATTCTTTTTATATATATATAAAGATTTATTTATTCACTTAATGTATATGAGTACACTGTTGCTGTCTTCAGACACACCAAAAGAGGGCATCAGATTCCATTACAGATGGTTGTGAGCCACCATGTGGTTGCTGGAAATTGAACTCAGGATCTCTGGAAGAGCAGTCAATGCTCTTAACCACTGAGACATTTCTCCAGCCCATTCATATCCAAACTACCACATCTTCTATTCTCTAACAGCTACAAAGACCTTTTGTTTTCTAGAGTTTCTAAAGACTCTCATTCACACTGGGATATACACTGTTATATGAATGTATACCAAGTAAACTACAGGCTACATAAAGATGGATTTGGTATACAAAGGAAACTAACAGAACAGGTCCATTGGAAGTCCTGTGCCAAAAAACTACAGTAAGAGTAAAAAGTATTAATACATATTAACCTACAATTACCTGCCTGAGGTCTATCATTTTAATTTGGGGTTCATAAAATATCTAAACTAATAAACATCAAAGAAACGCAGCTCACAGTAATGGTATTTTAAATATAGGGAGGAAACTACAAGACAAAAGTGAAACTACATAAAAAGCACCTTTCAAAATGTGTGTGTATTAGAATATGCACATGTGTGCAAAACTCATAACATATCAAACAATATTCATGAGTTAGAGATAACTATGAACACAACCAAGCTGAGAAGTTCTTCAGCAATATGCTAGGCTGTATGTACTACCCACTAAAAGTACTCATACAGGAGAAAAGCCTTGGCAATGTAATGAATGTAGTAAAAAATCTGTCTTAAGAATGCCCTCACTACAAATCAGATAGTCCACACAAGAAAGAAACCCTATAAATGTAATGATTGTTAAAAGGCCTTTACCAGGAGCCAAATCTCAGCAGATGTCAAGGAACTCATAGGAAAGGAACCTTATGCTTGTAATAGGTGTAAGAAAATCTTTGGTATGAGGTCACTCCTCAAAAAATAGCAGTGACCTCATCTGTGAGAAAAAGACCTGCTTTGTATTCCAAAATCCACTTTCTCTGAGGAAAACACTTCATTTTCTCTTATGATACGTGACACCAAATAACTCAATCCCATGCCCACCTTGCTGAAAGGCTTTGCCATAGGCAAAAGAAGAAATTGCAAAGAAAATAGAAGATAACAAGGAGCACTGGTTAGACCTAAAACTGCTGTCATAAAAATCAGTCCATCGTTACACACACACACCTTAAAGTAGTGGATCAGAACATAAAACATAGGGAAAGAATTTCAAAGTATAAGAGCTTAAAGCAGCCGGGCGGTGGTGGCACACTCCTGTAATTCCAGCACTTTGGGAGGCAGAGGCAGGCAAATTTCTGAGTTCGAGGCCAGCCTGGTCTATAGAGTGAGTTCCAGGACAGCCAGGGCTATACAAAGAAACCCTGTCTCAGAAAAAACAAATCCAACAAAACAAAACAAAACAAAAAAATGGTTCGCGACAGGTAGGTCATGACCTCTTTGGAAAACCTCTACCTCTACAAATATTTGCATTGTGATTTCTAACAGAAGCAAAGTTACAGATATGAAGTAGCAACAAAAATAAGCTTATGGTTGAGGGTCAACATAACATGAGGAACTGCAATAAAGAATCATAGCATTAAGAAGGTTGAGAACCACTGGCTTAAGAGTCATTGGGATCTGTTTCTTCATTTACCCTTAAAAAGACCTTCCAATTGGCATCTAATCAGATCTTATGGTTATTTTTTAATTTATTTTTGTTTTCCTGACAGGTTCCCACTATGTATCCCTAGATGGCCTAGAACTTGCTCTGTGGACCAGGGTAACCTCAAAATCAGAGATCTGTCTGCCTCTGCTTCCTGGATGCTAGGATAAATGTGTGCTGGCTCAGAGTTTATGGCTATTTTTTAAGGGTATATATATTTTATGGCTTCTGAGTCCTATTCTTTTTTCACTATCCTGTTATAGCAGACAGTGCTATAATGATCATGTTTAGGAATAAAAATTTGATTTCTGTTGTATTATTTCCTTACAAGAAAATCTTTAGAGAAGCATATTTTAGCCAAAATCAAAAATTTTTCCAACCCCTCTCCACAAAAACAAAATATATCAAAATCCCTATTACATATTTCACAGAGCCCTTAAATTCACATGGAAGCCACATCTTTAAGCTACTTGACTATTATTAGTACAGGAACCTTGTCCATTGAGCCATCATTAACATATACATAGCATATAAGACAACAACCAATGGGCATTTTGTGTTAAGGTGGTCTGCGGTAAAACAGTGTACCTCCCAGGCTCACTGGCTTCCTAACATTCTCAGCCTGCTATGAAGGAGATGTAGCCATTCAACTGAATTATTGCGGGCAAAAGACTATTAAGGACTGTGTACTGCCTCCAGCTAGCCCATAAAAGCCTCTGAGAAACAACCCTTTCCCTTTCTTCCCTCCACAGTGCCTGCTTGATGAGGGACGTGGTAGCCTCCAAAGCCATATGCTGGAGGTGCCAGAGCCACAGACGCCAAGTGCTTAGACTTGCACTACCACAGAAGCAGCGCCCTGTGGTCATTACAAACAGCTGGCTTGAATTTCTCAGAAACCTCTGTGCTGCTTGAATCTCTAGGGTTTGCTGAGTATAGCAGCTAACTATACATTAAGTGATCTAATAAGATGACCAGTTTCTAGTGTTCTTATTTAAATTAGAAATGTATCCTCATAAGACCACATATTTGAACATTGGCTTCCCATCTGGTAGCTCTGTTTGGAGATGCTATAGAACTTTTACAACATGGAGACTTGCTGAAGAAGTGTGTCACTAGGAGTGGGACTTGAAAGATGTACAGCCTCACCCCTCTTCACTTCTCCTTTTTACTTCTTGATCCTGCTCCCATGCTTTCGGCCCACCATTATGGACATCTTGCCCTCTGGGATCATAAGCCAAAATAAACTCTTCCTTAGGTTGCCTGTGGTTATGATATTTTATCACAGCAACAAAAAACAACCAAAACACTTAAGGAAGCAAAACAGCCTACTTAAGGATATATGCTACTGAAGAGGAATAAAGTGGAAAGATAAGAAAAAAATCTGAATGACAAAAATCAATACTCTGATGAGTATGGAGTTGAGCTAGAACCTGGATATGGACAAGAAAGAAAAGGTATTTTAAGAGATGTGAGGTTGTACAAAAATATAATTAAAATGTAAACAACTTTATTACAAAAACTATTAATAACAAAAAATATAACCTCTGAAACTTAACCAAAACTGAAATTTAACTATACTAGGGCAAAGAAATGTATCAGAGATGAAACAATGCCATATTATTTCACTGTTACTAAACTGTTATAACCTTATTAATACTTTTTTTGCTTTCTCAGTCAATTATAAGCATTAGTTAGTTTATGCATTAATATATATTAACTAGTTTAAAACTCACAAACCAGATAAGAAAGACAATACTGCTATCCCAATCAACATTCAAATGAGAACCATGTGATATAAAGGGCCAGACAACATGCTGAGTTCTCACAGCTAAGTAGCAGCATAGAGCATTATGGAAACCCATTCCAAAGCCACGCATGAAATCACCTCCCACAGTCAAAGCACAGATGTCTAAACATTTAAAAATCAAAGGAACGGAAGAGAAACCTTAGGATATGAAAACAGGCAGGAAAAAAGACAGCTAACAGACTTAATTTTGTTTCTCAGTTTGGATTTGCTGTAGCTACACATCTAACACAAACTAACCCTTATAAGGCTCCTGACAAAGAGAACACTTTCAGATAAAGTTAAACTAACACTTCAGCTGTGGCTCAGGGCACATATTACACCTTGTTTACTCTGTCAAAACCTCAACACAAACTTCTAAAAAAAAAAACTTATAAGCAATAGCGAAGAAATATTTCTATAAGAAAGTGTGCTTTTGGTTAAGTCATTGAAAAATTAAATTATCCCTAATGCAGCCATTAATGTCTTTTTAAATTAAGTTCACTAAAGCAATCAACTATTGTCTTCAGAGTCAGACTGCACACTAATGTGTTTTCACTTTTAGCTAAGTCAAAGTTATGTCTGCACTTGGCCATCTTTGCTTTTCTATGCATCTCAATTTAAGAGTGACCTCTACTGGCATCATGGCTCTCTAGACCATATCCTCCCCACTCCCAATTTCCCATTTCCTACCCTAATTTCCAGATTTTTGATATGCAAAGGCCTTTCTGACATCATCAATGTTTAGTGAACACCTCGAAGTCAGCATGTCAAAAATGTAACAAGTGACTTCTGTACCCCCAACTAACATCATTGTATTCTACTGTTTTCACAGTAATTACAGCTATTTTGAATTTGTTTACTGTCTATGTCCTGTTAGCCCAAGCATTATAAGCCACAGGCAGTGAAAACATTTGTCATTTATTTACCACAAATTCCCAGTACTTATAAGTGTCCACAATTAGACAAATGGTAAAATATTAAATATCATTAAATTCTTCTGTTACTTTTCTTGTACGTGACAAGAAAAGTAACAGAAGAATCCCATCCTCTATTTCATAACCTTCAGGCCTTCAACATACTTTTCATTTCTACCACCTACAGAAGGAAAGAGCTGGATTTATACAGTAGATTTCTAAAACTGGCTCTGTCTACCACTGCTGCCTTTTGTAGGGCACTGGAATCCAGTTCTACCATTTCTTTCAACAAAGAATAAATGACTATCAGGGGGAAGAAGATACAATAAAGTAAACATACAAGCCAATTTGAGAGGAAAAAAGGAGGGGTTGGAGAAATAGCTGTTAGTAAAGTGCCTACCCTGCCAGGCATGAGGACATTCATTCAGATCTCCAGCACCCACATGGAAACTGAACATGGTTGGAAATGCCTATAATCCTAATGCTATGGTGGTGAAGACAAGCAAAATCCCCAGGGCATGCAGTCCAGCTAGCTTAGACAATTCAGCAAGCTCCATGTTCAGTAAGAAATCTTGTCTCAGAAAATAAAGCAGAGAGTAATTCAAGAAATACCAACACAGACCTCTGACCTCCACATATACCTGCACGCACACACACACATGTGTACACACAATACACAAGAGAGGGGGAGAAATGGGGTGGGAAGAGAAAGAAAAAGAGAAAGCCCAAACTTACAATATAGAGTCTTAGCATAAGAGGGATAGAGGGTTCACATTCTGCATATACAGCAGACAGTATTACTAAATAGCCTTTCTTTTCATTTCTCACCCTCCTTTGTTTATCCCACCTCAGAAAATGAATAGGGTGGGGTTGAGGTGTTCCCTACACTTGGGATAAAACAGAGAGAACACCACACAGCTCACAGCTACACTATAAAATAGATGCACTTTGTCTTTGGTGTTCTATAAATAGCCTGCCCTTGGCATCTTGGATCTGCCTATTCTGGACACTGTCCTAGATTGTCCCAGGCTAGCTTTTCACCACCCTTCCATCCTTGTCTATAGCATACCTCTGTCCTGGGTCTCATGCTCCAGGTCCATAATTCCTATTTCCCACAATAGAAGCAAAATAATCTGATATACTGTGGTGATATGTTTAGATAAAAATGCTGGAACACCTTCCTCTTTCAATATAATATATTTCAAATATTATATAGACCCTAATTTAGCAAATATTAAAGGATAAAAAGCTATAGAGCAGTAGACAGATATTTCTGAAGCAGCAGGTTCTTCTGGTATCTTTCAGATCATTGATATGCTCCGTAAACAGAGCTCAGACACTGCATTCTCCTAAGAAAAATGAAAATCCAAATGACACTGAACTATATTTTTCTAACACCAGATTAACAGCAGCAATACCAACAAAATGTATCCAAAAGACAATGCTGACAGAGCACAGAGTTCATGTACTTCTGATGGGAATGCAAAAGGGTATTGTAATGGCCACTGTTCATCTAGAACTAGGAATCACCTAGGATGTAAGATTTCAGACACACTTGTGAGAGTTATTTATTTTAGTTTAGTTTGAGGTTAAAAATACTTTGTTATAAATTTACAGGTGGGAACTTAAGAGAAAGCAAGCAAACAGAGCTCCTTTATGGCAGGAATGGATCTCAGAGGTAGGGTGCCTGGAATATTTTGGTCAGTCTCTGGATAGATCTGTCAGAGATTATCTTGATTAGCTTAACTAATGTAAAAGGACCCACACTAATATTGGGCATCACCATTTCCTGAGCTTGGGTCCTGGACTACATAAAAAAAAGGAGAAAGCCAGCTGGTACATTAGTCATCTCCTGTTTTCTGATAGCATATGCAATGTAACCAGATGTTTCAAGCTCCTGCCTTCATGACTTCCCAGCCATGATGGTCTATACTGTGAACCAAAATTAGCTCTTTTCCCTCAAGCTGCTTTCCCAAGAGTATTTTATCACAATAAAAAATAACTAAGACAAGTACCATATACAAGGTGAGAAATTTTGCAATTTCTAACATGTATATATAATCAAGACATTTTAATCTTAAAAGCTATATTCCTCTTCAGAGTCCCTCTACTCACAGGTCTCCAGGAGTAAGTTCTCATACATTTTTATGCAGATACTTTATACCTCTGAGATGATGGTGTGTAGAAGACACACTGGACTTGAAGTCTGCTTTGTGGACCAGTTAGTAAGGAGGCACCTTAATTTTTTCCCCCAGTACAATGGAAATCCACAGAATTCCACATTATTAGAGTGATATGGCTAATTTACACTTTTAAAAATCGCTAATGCTTAGTATAAAAAGGTAAGCATTTAAGTGAGGAAAAAAACAAAAGAAAAACTAGTGTTCTAAACAAAAGTAAATATTTAAGGCTACAATGACAGCAACAAAACAGGGAGAAAAGATGGATTCAAAATACACTACAAGTACAACTGACAATTACATATTACAAATGGAAGAGAAGAGACTAATAGAAATATAGAAAGATTCTTAAATTAGGACCTCAGCACCTAGGTAAACGGTGTTACTTATTAGCTGAGATGATTAGGATGGGCTTTTTAGAAGGTGAAGGTCACTTAAGAAATTGCCACGTCTTTAAGATGAGTCAGTCTGTCTATAGACATTCAAATAAAAAGACTGAGATGTGCGATAAAAGAACAAGGACTTGAAGGCTATCCACACTGGCTTTATTCAAGAAGCATTTGAAACATGAAAACTAGATAAAAACCAATAGAAGGGAAAGATGGTGAGGTGAATTAGGCAGGCACTATACCTTCAGATATTCTGTGCTGCAGACAGAGAGATTAGCCAGCAAGACAGAATGTGCACATGAGAAGAAAACTCAGAGTTGAGCAGAGCATGCTAGCACATTCCTGAAATCCCAGCACTGGAAGGTGGAGGTAGAAATTTTAGAAATTTAATAGCAGCACCAGACACCTGTTACAGACCGTGGGTCTGCTGCGGGATAACCAGGATTCTCTGGTCCAGGACGGCACAGGTCCGGCTGAGATGACAGACAAAACAAACCACACACACACTGAGGCGGTTTGAATCTGAATGTGTTTTTGGAGCTCTAAGGCAAGAATTTTTATATACACAAAGAGTTGGTATTACCATTTCAAAAGATGTAGCCAGTGAGGCAGGCACAATTATCATAGCCATTTGGTACAAGTAAAAGCAAAATCAATCAGGTACAAAGTTTCTCAAGTAACAGATACAGAAGATCAATTTACAGGTGCCATCAAACTTCTTAATTAGAATACAGTCACTCATAGTTTACAGTAAACCTTTAAAGAGTTTGAAGTTTCTTATACCACCTGGGTCTTAACAAGTTCTTGTGAGAAATCCTTATCTAACATTTAGCCTTCTACCTTGTAAAACAAAACTTCTTGACTTAATCAATGCTTTCAGTACCAGAGTGCCAGAGACATCCTCATACACATACACACAGCCATAAAAACCTGCATGTGGTTGGAAGGTTGTAATTATGTAAACAACTATGAGGCAAAGCATTGCATTCTTAAAAGGGAGTTTGGCAGTTAGTGAATCTACTTCAAAGACCGAGATTATCAGCCAGGCCATAGGAATCCCCATGAAGAGAGAAAAGGAGGAAGTCAGGGCAAACTGCTACTTGAGAATTACAGGCCCATCTCAAATAGCTAGGAAGTAGAATATAGCAAATTGCCAGGTGAGATTTCTGCTTCTAAATTTATAGAGAGTTCCGTTATTCCCAGGAGACATTTCTTTTTTCGTCTCTGTCTGTAAAATATCATTTTTACAGACTTTACTGGGCCACCACGGCAGACACCCAGTAAGCTGAAGGCCGGTGTGAGATATATAGCACCTGCTACAATAAACAAAAGGTAAAGGTTGATTTGGTGTAATTTCATAAGAAGAACTGGCACTGATTACAATGTTTCTCCTTTATATAACCTTCATATGTTATTGTCTATTTAAGTCTAGCTTAAAATAAAGAAGTGTTAGCCTTCAGTCTTTAATGTTTAAACAATTATGAAACATTTAGAATAGAATACTATTAAATGCTGAGGAAATAGATACATGTCTAAATATTTCTTAAGAAGTAACTACAATGTGAATAATTGTTTTAAATGTTCACTGAGCTAAGAAGGTACCTCAGCAGTAGGGTACTTGTTTAATACACATGAAGCCCTGGGTTCAATCCCCAGTAATCCATAAAATCAGTCATGGCACCAACACACACCTGTAATCCTAACTCTTGACCAGTGGAGGTAGATCAGGAGTTCAGAATCTTTCTTTGCTACATTATAAATTCAAGGCCACTCTGAGCTGCATTGTAAGTTCAAGGTCTCTCCTGAGCTACCTGAGACCATATAAATAAGAACAGAATGAAGATTGCACAGCACAAAGAGAAGGGGAAGGCTAGTTTAAGACAGAGTGATGTGAGCAAGACTCTGCACACTAACCTAGCTAAGAGGAAGACCATTCAGCAAGTTAAGTGGTCTATTAAGATCACCACCTATCCGGATAGCCTTTCCCTAGTGTTCTTACAGAGCCTCTATGCTCCACTCACTTCCTTCTAGCTGTCTCTATAGTCGTGGCTTGAATCCTTCTTTACCTGACTACTGCTTCAATTGCTTTTGATTCCAACTGAATTGCTTCTTAGCCTTTGTGCTATAATCAAGGGTAATTCCAAATGATCTGTATAGCATCTTTTGCTGCCCCATCAAATAAGCTTTCAAAAATTTTAGTGGGATAACATCTATAAAATTATTTAAAACTCTCAATAGTATTAAAATAATTTAATACACAAAAATAAAATGTAACACAAGAGTAAAATATTTGCATAAAAATATACAATTTTGCTCTACCCCATTTTGAAGAAGATGCACAAATCAAGAAAACTGACTTCAGTTTCTGACTTTCCAGTAGCAGAGGAAAGACATAATAACCTACATGTTAATAAAGAAAGAAGATTGTCTTTAAATGACACCAACTACAGGCAGTGACCCACAAACTAGTTAGCAATAACCACATCAGAGATAATCACATGTATTCACCCAAGAAGGTTTTTAAAAAAATTTTTTTTTTTAATTCCAAAGTAGCTAAGGATTTTCCAGAGCTGTCAAAAATCAAAGTAACTGACATTTCACTGGCATGTCAATCATCTCATGTGTCACAGACACTGTTCCAACCTCCTCAAGGTGAAAGGTCAGGGTGGGCTTTGGGCTTCTGGCCAAACTCAGGAGGGCCAGCTCAGTTAAAGAGAGGAAAGAAATGTTCCTTGCTGAGTGAGACACAAGCAAGAGCAGTCAGGAAATGAGGGAGGGCTCAGATCTATGACTGCTCCTAATGAACTGGGATGCCCCCAAGGTTCCCTAAAACCTAGAGAACACCTGACCCCTTGCCTCCCACTAACACCTGGACCATCTTGTTGAGCCACCTAGCTACCAGGCAGTTCCTTCGAAGGAAACACAGGCAGTTGCTGATGTAATGGGGTTGTGTGATCTTTGTAAATATTCCCAATTTCAATTTCAACCAATTGCTCATATCTCTCTGGTGGGGTACAGTAACAGAACAGAAGCCAATTATAGACCCAAAGCACCCAGCATCCAGATTCTGAAAGGGAACAGAAATCAAACCCTCTGTTCTCTGCCTACTCATACCAAAAAAAAAAATTTTAAAAGATAGAAACCAGACTTTATTAGTCCATCAAAATGAAATATGTAACCCTCAGAAGCTACATAATAAGCATCATGGATTCAGAGTATGCTCAAGTTTATAATATACAGATAAGAGTTGATATCTGTTAAATTATATGCCTTATATATCCAAATTATCATACTAAATTTTACTATATCCTACGAAGCACTAATTTTTTATTTAAATATCCATGTAGAGGATTGGCCTACCTTTTCTAATACAGATAAGTTCATGTACTCCACAGGTTCTCTCTCCGCCTATTAAAAAAAAAAGTTTATTAGCAACAAAAAAATGCATAAAATGGCCTCAACTTGACTATTACAGAGAATCATGCTAAACAGTCATCTAAAAATAATCTTAGAAAAAAGCTCCCTAATTATTTTGTTGAAGGCTAGTGGAACTAAATACGACAGACTGAATTTTCCTTAATACTCCAAAAATGAAGGCTTTATAGTATTTGGAATAAAGACGCTTCCTTTATTCAGTAGGATAGTCTGGTTGGGAAGGAGAGGAGAAAACTATATCATCATTTCCTGTGTGCCCTTCCCATTACCTGGAAAGAAGCACAGTAAGGGAGGAGGACACACTTTGTTCCTGAGCCCTAACGTACGCAGTCAGTTACTTCAAACATCAACTCTACAAGCATCAGTTATATTATATAAGCTATAAAGGGAAGTGTGGCCCTTCCCCATCCTCAGCTACCCACTATTACAAATTTCTAAGAAGACAAATGTAATAGACAACAAGATATAATAATATTACAGCTCCGTGTTCTTCCTAATCTCATTTTTCACACCTCTACTTAGTGGTCAGGAAAACACAAATACAGGAAAGTATACACATCTCTAAAGCCCTATGCAATCAGTTACCACAACACATGCACCTGAGTTACAGCAAACCAAGGCCAGACATAGCAGTTAGCCACCAATTCTGAATCTACTCATCTTCAAAAGCACTGCCAAATCTACAAAAGATGAACTCTCCTGAGTTCTGGCAGTAAGGCTGCTTCATCTGCTTATAGTATACAAAGGGAATTGCTGAATGGACACTTTTGAGTCTTACTAGTTCCAGTACATTTGTGATTATTACTTGTATACTGTACTAATTGTGATTCATTCACTTTCACTGCTATACAAAATTCCACTGTGTTTAAATACACATAAGTATGCACACAAGTCTGTGTATATGTATACATACATAAACTTCAGTTCATAAACATTTGGATTGCCTTGAGTTTAGGTTTGTATTAATATTGCTATAGGCCTTTTTAAGTATGTTTTTTTAATACACACGTGCATGCCCTTCTCCTGGTTATATACCAAGAAAAATTGTTGGATATATCTGCCAAGATAATGACAAATGCTGCAACTTTGTGGTATCCATATACAATGGCATGGTATAGACTCTATAAAGATTACTTTGATATTTGCAACTGTAGAATATGTGGTGAAAACAGTAATGAGAGAAATATACTAGTAAATATATCTTTTAAAATTGAAAAGACATTAGTCAAACAAGTGAAAATTCACTCAATTTTAGTGGACTATTTTCAAGATACTAGAAAAATCAAATGATAACAATAACCATAATTTATATTGAGGTCTATGAGGTTCTCATAGAATACTTGAACTGTTTCTTCTATACAGTGCTTAAAGCACATTCTCTAAATGTAACAATTATAACATAAGTTTGAGTTACATATTTTACTCATAGAACCAGATCGCACTTTTTGACATCTATCATTAAAAAGCAAGATTATCTTGGGTTGAAGAGATGCCTCAGCAGGCAAAATTACATTCTGTTCTTGTAGAAGACCAAAGTTCAGTTCCTGGGACCCACGTCTGGTATATCATAAGTACCTTTAACTGGAATTCCAGGCGACCTGATAGCCTCTTCTGGCCTTTGTGGACAAATACATTCAAATTCACACACACACACACACACACACACACACACACATACACACACATACACACACACATATGCTTACTCTCTCTCATTCTCTCTCCACATTATTTCAAAATAAATAAAATAAATCCTTAAAACTAAACTCTCCATATAATCAATATAAATTGGTTATTTTATTTAATGCCTCTAATCCTAACAGCAGTTTTTACAATGCTTAGTAGTAACAAAAAGAAACAAACAAAACCCCAGGAATGACAAGAAAAACTATCTTTTTCAAAAATATAAATATTGTTTTTTTATATATTTACTTATTTATTGGGTTTGTGTATTGTGTCCCTGAACAAGCATTTTGCCATAGTGCATATATGAAAGTTAGAAGATAATGTGCGGGCGTGTGTGCTCTCATTCCACCATGTGAGTTCTGGAAATTGAACTCAGGTCATAAGGTATGGCAGCAAGAAGCCTTACCCAGTGAGCTATCTCTCATCTGCCCTTTGGTAAGTATTCATTTAACCTATATTAAATAAAAGAACTTCAGTTTCAAAAGCTAGTTAAATAATTACTACATCTTAAACTTAGTTAGCTTGTAACTTCCAATCTGTCAAAGTACTAATTTTTAAAATCACACAACTAACATAAAAGACTAGAACTTGAAAACAAACATAGCTATCTCATTATTTTATAGTACAAATAAAGTAAAACTCTAGTGGTTAAAGTTTCTCAAGATTGCTAGTTAGTGTTAAAAAAAAAATCAAACACTGCACTTAATAATAAAGTTAATTAAGAAGTTAGAATGAGGCAGATAGGGGTGGCTGGGAAGCAGTGGCAGGTGGATCCCTGTGAGTTTGAGTCCAGCCTGGTCTACAGAGCTAGTTCCAAGATAGCCAGGTTTACACAAAGAAACCTCTCTCTCAAAAAACAAAAAACAAAACCAAAAATAAAGTTAAAATGAATGTTTTCACTTATTCAAAAATAAGAAAATTTTGAAATTGCTTTTGAGTGCTTTAAAGTAGTTTAAATAAAGTCAACTTCATAAAAACTGTATTTGGAGGTAATATGAGCACTGATCTTGAGATAATCATCTTAGCAACATGAAATTGGTACATACAGGATGACACTTCAGTTATCAGTCTCAGTCCCCTCAGGCAATTCCATTTAAGAA
Organism: Apodemus sylvaticus; assembly: GCF_947179515.1. NCBI lineage: Eukaryota > Metazoa > Chordata > Mammalia > Rodentia > Muridae > Apodemus > Apodemus sylvaticus. The sequence goes on from NC_067483.1 coordinate 100,581,301, forward strand.
TAAGACAAATATGGCACTGTCCTCTACAGTGGCAAAAGTAAGATAAAAAAACAGGAGGGTGGGGCACACATGTGCTGTGATTGTGTATCTTCATGTGTTTGTATATGAATGGACACACAATTGTGAATGTGCCTACTATATAACTAGGATATTTTTGAGACAGGGAGGAAAATCATAACATATTACTTTCCTACATGTTTATGGAAGGGAAAATGCACCATCAAAGTACATTCAGGCATCAAAGATAGAATTAAAACCCATGATTTAGTTCTTGTAAGAGTTCTTCTTAAAATTCACTTCATCACCTCCACATATAAACTTCACTGATTTCTTCATGGTCAGACACGGAAAAACTAAAAGTCTTACATTTCATTTCATCTAGAGATTCTTTTCCCATGTTTATCCATGAAAGTGGTCACAATCTTTAAATTCTTCTGCAGATTCTGCTACTTACTGTACATTAGGAAAAACTTTAAACATTTCCTGTTTATGCTGTCAACTGCCCCGAATCACCTTAACCTATTTAGACTCTAACTTCTAGATGTATTTTTAGATTAATCCCCAGTTTAAGCCATTCACTCATGCTAGTTTGGGTCCCTAATTTTGAAAGCAGTGTTATAAATGAACACACTTTCTGAGTAGAGTTAGGCTTTAATTCTAAAGTCAGCACCATCTATTATGGTCTTTACAAGTCTGTGTTTGTAAATATAAAAGGTATGGTTAATAAAATGTAGTTACTATAATGCAGTAATATTAATAACTCCAGAACAGAAAATAGTTTTACATGGTCACTCTACTAAATGGGAAGGCCTGCTGGAGGTAGATCAATGGCAATTTTGAAAAATTCCAAAACCAAGTCCACAACTAATAGGAGAGAGGATACCATAGCACAGAGGGTGTGTCTGTGATAGTCATAAGAGGGAGAAGTGGATGTCTATGACTGAAATCCAATATTATGATGAGCTGTCCACAGTGAATACCAAAAAGCATAAAGTTCAAAAGAGAAAGTCAGAGTTTAGGCCTAGGAAACAGAAGACTCTTGAATGGTTTCTTTCTCTTCTTTGGGCCCTGTTTTCATTGACTTTCAAAAACCTGCTTGTGTAAATATTCCAAAATAAATGTTAGCTTCTTCAAGGACACACGCTGTCCTTTTCTTTCTCTTTTTTTTAAAAAAAAGAAAGAAAGAAAGAAAGAAAAGAAAAGAAAAAGGAAACCCATTAGGCCTCCAGACATCTAGGTTACCCTCCTAAATTGGCATTGGTACTATATAATTGTATAATTATAGTAAAATTAAAACAATCTCAACAGTCAAGTCCTTTCTGCATTTGGCCCCCTGCCTGAACTTGGGACCTATACTCATCATTGCCACAGCGTCACACAGAACAACCATGTCTATTGGTACAGCACTAGCTTGTCAGCCAAACAAGATGGCTCATTTACAATATAAGCCTGGCAAGTTGAGTCCAGTCACTGGAGTCTACAGTAGAAGGAAAGAACCCATACCCTCGTGTCCTCTAGCCCCAGGAGTATGTTCTTTCTCCCTCTCCCCCCTTTCCTCTCTTCCACACACCCACATACTAATTAAAAAAATGTAGAAACAAAAGCTTGCTCAACACATTATCTTATTTGGCCCACACAAATTCCTGCACATTTAATCAATAATTTTTCTAAATATAAATTTACCTTATAAAATTAAATTTACTGAGCCGGGTGGTGGTGGCACACGCCTTTAATCCTAGCATTCGGGAGACAGAGGCAGGTGGATTTCTGAGTTCGAGGCCAGCCTGGTCTACAGAGTGAGTTCCAGGTCAGCCAGGGCTATACAGAGAAACCCTGTCTTGAAAAAAGCCAAAAATAAATACATAAATAAATAAAATTTACTGGCAAGTTAATTCACTGTTCCAGCTACTGAACTACTCTTCAAATTTAAGTTTTATTTTCTGACTATTAGAAAGTTACTAACACACACAATGAATTCCAATAAGTATATGCTCACAAAAATTACCACTTAATTGAATTTTCTAGTTAACTAAAAAAAAAAAATCTTTCTGTTTTGATGACACCAGATCAATTTTTTAAAACTGTAAATATGCATTACTGTATAAAACTACAATAAAAAAATTTATTATTTCATTAATATTTATCTTATGATGAATTCAAAATACTATTTTGAATATAAAGTCTGGGTCCTGAAGTCTAGAAAATAAAAAATTGTTCTGAATATATATATGGATCTGAGAAGTTTGTTTGTCTTAGAAGTTTGTTAATAAATAAAAACTTGCTATATTATTATTATTATTATTATTATTTTCTTCCTTCTAAAAATAATAAATCAAAGGTTCCAATTTATTAGGTTTAACTTAAATATTACTCTTTATGTGGGGGGTGCATAATCTCAAAAATATGAATTTGGGAGATAAAGGTAGTTAAAAAACTAGAAAAGAAAAATCCTTTCTTAAGTGTATGAGCAGAAGTGTAAACACTAAACAAAATATTCGAGAAGCAGATAAAAGAACTTAGTGAACTATAAAATGGAGCTAATATCTGAACTTCTAACTTGACTATCCAGCTAATATTAAATGCCACTCAACCAGTGAATTTGCACAAAATAGGATAATATGAGAAGTATGAAAGATAGATTTGTAGACTAGGAGACAACTTAAGATCATTCTGAATGTTATAAGGTATACATTTAGATTGCTATAGTATACCCAAGTGAGGATATCTACCTACTTCTTAAAAATGTAACTGAAGCTAGGAGGTGATGGCCCACACTTTTGACCCCAGAGGTCAGGAAACAAAAAGGTGGATTTCTATGAGTTTGAGGACAGCCTAGTCTACAAAGTGAGTTCCAGGACAGCCAGGGCTATTACACAAAGAAATCTTGTCTTGAGAAACAGGAAAGAAGGAAAGAGGGAAAGAAGGAAGGAAGGAAGGAAAGAAGGAAGGAAGGAAGGAAGGAAGGAAGGAAGGAAGGAAGGAAGGAAGGAAGGAATCATTGAACAAAGCTACTAAAAACATGCCAAACTGCTAAAAAAAGACCTATTCTCAATTCACAACACAATTAGTTTTGCAAAGGACTGCAGACACAACTAAAGAGTGAGTAATCCAAGTAAAACAAGTAAAACAGTGCATAGTTTTTGGTTGAATACAATCTCATTTGAACCCACAAGAAGTTACAGAAAAAGGTCATTCTAATATTAAGCTACATTCATAGAATTATGCACCAGTAAAATAAGGTTATAAAAGTTTCAATATGCAAGTGGAATTAAAATTGCCCGGCACTATATTTCAAATTTTAAAGTAAAGGAGGATATGGTTGTTGTCTTCAAATGGAAGAGATCTTACACACACACACACACACACACACACACACACACACACACACACACACACGAGTGTATTTTAATTATTGCTTCAGAAAGGAAAACTAGGATAGGATGGGTTAGTCCAAAGGTGCTAAACAGCAGACTTGACAATACAGAACTTCATCCCAAATATAAAGACCTTAAGGGTATAACATTTATTATCTCAAAATTAATTTTGAAGTCATCACCACTGAATGTTTTTATACAAAGGAAGCGAGCATTGTCTATACCTGATATACAACAAATGTTCATTGAATTAACAGGTGAATGAACTGGATATAAATTATTTCTACTAAGTAACTATGTCATCTTTTATCAGTTAGAGGTATGACTACCAAGCAGGTCTTACGATATTACCACACTGAGTAATTAAGATTCTACTCAAAGGTGAGGAAATTAGAGATGATATGTATAAACAGAATCTATTTTAGTAAGTGCTAAGAAGCATTGACTTAACTTGATACCTTTATTTGAAATGTATTAACTACAGTTTCCTTGGCAAACCAGAGAAGGCCTAAGTGTTGATATTTGTATCTTGAACACCTTAAACAAATCTATAGGTATAATAATAAGCTGGGGGTATAACTCAGTGGTACTTTCTGGCATGTATCATGCTATCAATCTCCAGCATCAAAACTAAAACACAACAAAACAAAAAATATACAGAGAATCTTTAGAAAATCCTATTATTTAAAGATACAAAACACAGAGCAAAATGCTCTAACATTTAACTGCCAGAAGAAGGTATGTATGCCTAAAGAAAAATCGGACAATAAGAAATTACAAATTATGAGATCATATTTGAATCCTATCTGGGTTAATCCTTCATGTTCTGTGTAAAATTATATTTGTATGATTTTACAAGAAATCCTTCCATAAAGTTTTGACAAAATAAAGCATTCTGTGTTAAATCAGTGAATTTCACTCCCTAATTCCAGCTCTAATAAAACGGTACTGGGAAGAATAAGGGTTGAACATGCTGTTCCGAACATCAGCGATTACAGGTAGATTTTATTCTCCATCATCTTAGCAAAAGCAGGTACTTGAGATCATATCAATGTGTCCCATACTTAATCTCTAAAATGAAGTAAACATGAAACACTGAGTTTGCTGGCTGGATCCTAAAGAAGCCCCCAGGCGTGTATACTACCAGAGCCCAGTCACCTAAGGGAATTGCTGTGCGAGGGAGAAAACATTAAATATAGGCAAGTAATGATTCAGCTACAGGTACCCTGTACAGGTAGGTTACACAGGGAAGTTTTGGAAACCCTTTTCTTGTACTGAGCTCATCTAAGATGGGAAACAAGATGCTCTGTGCATCACACCTGTGTGATACTAACTGTACAATATCCTCCTTAAAAGTAAGGCAAATTACACTCCACTCCAGCCCCATGTTCTCAGAATAAGAGAAAAATACACATCGGTACCACTCACCTTATCCAATTCGAATTAAGCTACTTGTGAAACATTTCTGTAGCCACTCTTCTGGGCGCGTTTGTCATAAAGAGGCATAAATTGCCTCTCCCCGGAGAAAAACAATTTTGAGGGTCAGATGAGAGGGCCTCACGAAGATGTCCTGGCCCCGATGCCCGTCAACAGAAGGGGATAGCGTGGATATCTTCTGCCTAGAGAGCCCAGCAGGAGCAGCGGGCTGAGCGGGTCCGCCTGTCCCATGCCGGCCACAAGGGCAGCCTCCCGCCGCCGAACAGCTCTGCGCATCTCAATACCTCAGAGCCTCATTCACCTCAGCACCTCAGCGCCTTAGTACCTGAGTCTCCTCAGTGCCTCATTCACCTCAGCACCTCAGCGCCTTAGTACCTGAGTCTCCTCAGTGCCTCAGCACCTCAGCGCCTCTTTCACCTCAGAGACTCAGCACCTCTGCGCCTTATACGTTTGAATCTCCACAGTGTCTCTGAACCTCAGCGCCTCTAAGTACCTGAGTCTCCTCGGCGTCTCATTCACCTCAGCGACTTAGCGACCTGGCGTCTAAGTACCTCAGCGCCTTAGTCCCTGAGCATCTCACTCAGTATCTCAGCTCCTACAGAGCGTAGGCCAGTGCTCGAGAGGGCCGCACGCCGCGCCTAGGCCAGTGTCCCGCATCAGCTTCCCTTACAGTCCGGACCCGCAACCCGCACCTCGGCCTCCTGGGCCCTGTGCTCGCCCGCGGGGCGTCTTCTCCGCGCAGCGCTGGGCTTCCACTTACCTTCGATCGCCATGATGTGCTCGCCATGGACTGCACCAACCACACAGGGAAAGCGGGGATTAGCGCACGAGCTTGCTCTTAAGCCCTTGGCGAGAGGGGCGGGAACGCCCCGGGGCCGGGCAGCTGGGCCTCCAAGAGCCAGGGCGGGGCGGCGGGGTGGGGTCGGAGCTCCAGAGCTAGCGGCGCAGGAAGCGGAACCTTCTACAGGCGCGCACCGTCGGCACGTGACACCGCCCCGCCCCTGGCCCCTCTAGGCCCCGCCCCTCGCAACAACTACAATTTGGCCCACAACCTCTACTTAACCCATTCCCACCTGCCTCCTCAGGTCCCGCCCCCGAAATACCCACAACCCCGCCTACCACCCTGACCCGCCACTCCCGCCTCTTACAGGCCACGCCCCACTTCGCCCCATCCTGCCCCCAGCCGGTGCAGGGTCTCAGGCGGGCATTCCAAACAGATGCAAGCTAGAGAGCAGCTCGTTGCCTCAGCAGCCAGCCTCCATCAGGCTTCCAGAGCAGCTGGACAGGCGGTCAGGACCACGGACAGGTCTCTGCACCCAATAGATGCCAGATTCCCTCTTAGCTAAGGTCTCTTCAGTTTGCCTGAGCACTCACCTAAGATTTCAGCCAGCAGGTAGAGCAGTAGAGACAATAGAGACCGCTTCTTGGCACAGCATACCAGAAAGAGGGATCCTAAGGACGGTCTCTGTCTCCCCTTCCTTCACTCTCTCTCTTCAGCCTCATTTCTAGTGAGACTCAACTCTATTGGAGCCTGGTGCCCCCCTTGGAAGTACAAATTCCCCATTTGTCTCTACATTGCAAGCACACATTTGAAACTACACAATTGTTGGTGTTGCACAGACATCTAGACAAAGGGCCTGAAATGCATGTCACCTACCCGGTTTTTTTTTTCTATAGTCTTTGTTTACATTCCAAAAACTTTCCCCTTTCCCAGTCTCCCCCTCCCATATGTCCCATAAGTCCTCTTCTCTCCATCCATTCTCCTATCTTTCCCCCTCCCTTTTCTCTGTCCTGGTATTCCCCTACAATGCTGGATCATTTGCAAGCCCTTGAGCATGTGAATACCCAAAAGCCAGCCCCCAGCAAACAACAACTAGCTGCCTAATCGGGCCCTCTCCACTATTTGTCTGACCTCCCACTTCATTGAGTACTTTAAAGGCCAGGATGATGAAGCCTGAAGGGATAGGGGCTTAGCTATTCTCCCGTGTGTTGGAAGATGGTCACTCCTAGAACAGGTGGCTATATTAGGGACAGATACAAAGTAGAAACTATTTTCCACTTATTATGTAAGTGAGGTTGGACTGTAATCTAGAGCAGAAACTGTCTTTCCTTGCTTTTATATAACTTCTCCCTCAGTCAATTGGTTCTCTATAGGCATTAATTCTTTAACATTTTTTTATATTTGCTTATTTATTGGGGCAGGACCTTCATGTGAAGGTTAAAGGACAGTTTGTAGAAGTTTGTTCTCATTGCCATATGCAGTCCAGGGATCAAACTCAGGTTGTCAGTAAGGCTTGGTAGCAAACATCTTTACCTTCTGAGACATTTCCTGACCCTATTCTTTAATGTTTTGATTAGTCCAGTGAGTTATTGATCTAGGCATCATGCTGAGAGTTCGCTGCAGGGGTAGAGGAGATGGATCCGTTGATAAAGTGTTTGTTGCACAATCGTGAAAACTTGTGCTCAATCCACAACACCCTTTTTTTTTTTTAAGTAGCATGTGTGTTATTCTAGCTCTGGAGAACAGAGATAGGGAGATCCTTGAAGTTCATTGGTAAGTCAGTATAGAATAATTGATGATTTCGAAGATCAATGAGAAGCCTGTCTCAATAAAGAGGGGGATGGGTGAGACTGGAGAAATGTCCCAGCAGTGAAGAGCACTTGCTGTTTTTACAGAGAACCTGGGTTCAGCTCCTAGCATCCACGTGGGAGCTCACAACTGTTGTAACTCCAATTCTCGGGGATCTGACATCCTCTTCCAGCCTCCATGGGCACCAGGCACGCATAGACATAAAATAAATCGGTAAAGAAGTGAGTGACTGAGGAAAAACACTCAGTGTATCTATCTTACAGACACATATGCATGCACCTATCCACACATGAGCACACACACATGTACAGAAACATACACACACCAAAACATCTGTCTACAAACAGGAATTGTTATTGAAGTATCAAATTAAATAACTGTTCTGATAAAATACTTATAGGTTAGTCTAAAAGCTCTCTCTCATTCTCTCTCCCTCCCTCTCTCTCATCCTCTCTCATTCTCTCTCTTTCGTGCTCCCTCTCTCATCCTCTCTCATTCTCTCTCTTTCGTGCTCTCTCTCTCTCTCTCTCTCTCTCTCTCTCTCTCTCTCTCTCTCCCCACCCCCCTCTCAGAGTACCATCAATATGCTTAGGATACAGATACAACAGTTTTAATTAATAACATTTTCTCTGGGAGGCTGTACTTAAAACAAACTTGAACCTCAGAACATTAAATCTAAAACCACAGCTCTTGCTTTGTGGTTTCTAGCTGGCTCCAACTGTTGAAACTTTCAAGAATTTCATATTAAAAGCAAAATATAAGACAGGCAGTGGTAGCGCACGCCTGTAATCCCAGCACTCTGGGAGCCAGAAGCAGGCAGATCTCTGAGTTCGAGGCCAGCCTGGTCTACAGAGTGAGTTCCAGGACAGCAATGGCTATACAGAAAAACCCTGACTCGAAAAAGCCAAATCCAAAAAACAAAAAACAAACAAAAAAAAAAGCAAAACATTTCAGGAATCATCAGTTGCACAGGTATCTGCATACATGACCACGTTATATGAATCTGCATAAACCAGGTTAGTTCACTATCATTTTCTCAGAAAGTGTGTGTGTGTGTGTCTGTGTGTTAAACTTGAGCTTCAAACTTAGAACTTTGGCCAAAGTACTAATAACAACTCCCCCTAGGTTAAAATTCATAACCCCCTCTACCAACATTACCTTTTGTTAAAATAAAAATCTGAGCTGGATATTAGAAACTGCCATATGTATTACCTCAACTTCTGCCCAGCATTTCATACAACTTCTGAGTTTAAGAGCTGCAATTGTTTGGATAGGCATTGTCCTCACAAAAATCAGTTGAAAATACAATTGCTGACACAATGGTATTGTGTGATTGGGACCTTTAAAAGGTGTTGGACCAAAAGGTGTAGCCTTCATAAAGGGACCAGTTTAGCTCCAGCCAACTGGAAGTAGCTACCACAGGTTAGCCTAAGGCTGTGTGATTTTAAACTGATAGGACTCCTTTTCCACCTTCTTTCCCAAGTCACAAGATGATTACTCTCACACACTGTCCCACAACGTGATAACACAAGGCCCTCACCAGACATAACAATCCTCACAACCCAAGAGCCCAATTAACCCATGTTCTTCATAAATTAACCAGTCTGGCTATAGCACAGCAGACTAGGACACAGCCACTTAAAACGAGTTGCTTCACTTAGCTTCTTCGTTTACTTTTTTAAAGTATGTGACTGGTTCAACAGTCCTAATTCCAAAAACTATCAACTTGTTTTTAATTATAAGCTTTACATTTTATTATAGATCTTGCCTAAAAAGAATAGTTGTTTTTTATCTTGACTGTGTACCTCCACGATATTGACACTATATATTTAATGCATTGGGGCTGCTTAGTAGCTTTTATATTTTTAATCCTTTGCTTTTTTCATAATGAATTAGTTGTAAAAAAATTAGTTTCAAACATATCCCTCACATAGTTATCTGAATTTCTCATCATGTGTTGTGGAAATAGAAATTAAGATTGAAAAGAAAAATAATTTATTTTCTTATAATTCTGAAATAGAAATATGTTCTTATAGTACAATTTTCAAATTATCCTCTCTATGAAAACATTTAAAAATAATAGTGTTACACTTCCAATAACACCATAAAGTTTTATCACACAGTGATACATTGAAACATTGATACATTCTAAAACATTGGCAGAAAAAAATAAACATTAAAGCTGAAACCTGTGGGTACACCAGGTCAAATGGAAGTGACAAAAGATCAACCCACATTAGTGGTAGCTCTGTGTGCTCGGATAAATCACCACTGTCCACAGCCACAGAATCTTGATAAGAAAATATATTCCATGCAAATCAAAACAACCCTGAGATGACACCTCACACCAGTCAGAATGGCTAAGATTAAAATCTCAGGAGACAGCAGATGTTGGCAAGGTTGTGGAGAAAGAGGAACACTCCTCCACTCCTGGTGGGGTTGCAAATTGGTACAACCACTCTGGAAATCAGTCTGGAGGTTCCTCCGAAAACTGGGCACGTCACTTCCAGAGGATCCTGCTATACCACTCCTGGGCATATACCCAGAGGATTCCCCAGCATGTAATAAGGTTACATGCTCCACTATGTTCATAGCAGCCCTATTTATAATAGCCAGAAGATGGAAAGAACCCAGATGTCCCTCAAGGAAGGAATGGATACAAAAAAATGTGGTATATATACACAATGGAGTACTATTCAGCCATTAGAAACAATGAATTCATGAAATTCTTAGACAAATGAATGGAGCTGGAGAACATCATACTAAGTGAGGTAACCCAGTCTCAAAAGATCAATCATGGTATTCACTCACTGATAAGCGGATATTAGCCTAGAAACTTGGAATATCCAAGACATAATCCACATATCAAATGATATCCAAGAAGAATGGAGGAGTGGTCCCTGGTTCTGGAAAGGCTCAGTGCAGCAGTGTTGGGCAATACCATAACAAGATAGTGAGAAGGGTTGGATGGGGGAACAGGGGGATGGAAGAGGGCTTATAGGACTTTTGGGGAGTAGGGAGCCAGGAAAGGGGAAATCATTTGAAATGTAAATAAAAAATATATCGAATAAAAAGAAAGAAAGAAAATATATTCCAAATTGCAAAGGTTCCCAACCAAGTTAAGAAACAACCTAGTTTTAAGCTGGAAACTCTGTTTATATAAATTATTCAATAGAAGCCAAAAAATCTGTAAATTACACATATAGAAGTAAAGACATGTGATAACATAAAAACTCATGTGAAAAGATGCAATTCATATCAAAGACACTATTTGGTGCTTTTGAAGTTTTTCATGAGGGAGACTTTTCAAATTTTACTTTTATTTTATTTTTATTTTTTTATCGAGACAAAGTTTCTCTGTGTAGCCCTGGCTGTCCTAGAACTCACCCTGTAGACTAGGCTGGCCTCAAACTCAAAAATCCACCTGCCTCTGCCTCTGCCTCCAAGTGCTAGGATTAAAAGCATGCACCACCACTGCCCGGCTTTATATTTTATTCTTAATTATGTATGAGAATGTGTGTCTGTGTCTGGGTATGATTATGTGAATGCAGGTAATCTCAGAGGCCAAAGGCACCATGGTCCCCTCAAGCTAGAGTTAAGACAGTTATGAGTTGCTTAATTTGGGTGCTGAGATTCAAGCTCTGATCCTCTCGAACAGCAGCAAGTGTTCTTAATCACCAAGCCAGTAGGTCTCAGCCTCCCTAATCGCTGCAGCCCTTTAATACAATTCCTCACTGGCGAACCTCAACCATAAAATTATTTTCATTGCTACTCCATAAGTATAATTTTGCTACTGTTATAAATTGTAGTGTAACTGCCTGTGTTTTCCAATAGAATTAGGAGGCCTCTGTGAAAGGGTCTTTCGGCCCTCCAAAAGGGGTTGTGATCCACAGGTTGAGAATTACTGCACTATGCCATCTCTCCAGCCCTGGGGGAAACATTTCTAAACTGAGCTTTTTAGCAGTTTTAGCTTTCTGAGAAGATGTGTGTAAAAGCTTAGTGAAAAACCCAGTAAAAGCTAGTAACTCCTTTATTTCTTGGATTATAATATCATGGAAGCAGTTATAATCTAAATTATTTACTCTAATAGCATTGTCTTTTTTCTGTTTCATAAAGTTAAAAGGCAACAAATTCAACTTTGCAAAATATTACCACTCTATATTAATTTTTTTAAATTAATGTAAATTAATGTAAATAGAAATGTAAATAATTGTCAGAGCCTTATCAATACATCTGAGCTGAGTCATATGCTTTAGCAGAATACTTTGTCTCAAATTAATTGTGCATTGTTTGCTATTGTTTGGTTGTGAATGAGAATAACTCCAATTTAACAAGCTTTAAAAAAAAAAAAAAGGAAAGTTAACTTAAAATATGTAAGAACAGAAATAAGGCTGAGCCTCAGGTCAGCGAGACTTGAAAGCCCGAATGACATGGTTAGAGCTTCCTGACTCAAATCCTGACTTCTGTCTGCCTGTCGTTTGCCTGTTGCTTGATACACTGATGGCTGTTCTGTGGCTGAAAAGGGCCTTGAGAAATTGAAAGCTTTACCACATATAAGTTTAGACAACTTTCTTGGTCCCAAGACCATAAATTCCTCCAAAGTGAGGAGTCTTTTTTTCAACTTAAGTGGGATGCCCTGTTCAGACTAGTCAAGAGACCAAATATAAATTCATTTGATATTTCAGAGCAGTGCCCCCACGATCATGGAAGGGCGAGAATAGATGTTACACCTGTGTTATGCAATTATTTTTAATCGCTGTGAACAAAATATCTGATAGAAACAAGAGAATACAGTTTTATTTTGTGTCAAGAATTCAGAGGTTTCAGCCCACCGTTGCTTGGTTCCAGAACTTCGTGGTGAGGAGGTTTTCTACTTGTGATACACAAGAAAAGACAAAGACAGAAAGGGGCCAGGGACAAAGTGGCATTCAGGACCTGCTTCCAGTTACCGACTTTCTCCAACTAAGTCTCATGTCTGAAGTTCCCAGAACCTCCCAAGATAGTCCCACTAAGCTGGGCATTAAGTGCACAGCACCAGAGCCAGTAGGTCGCATTTAGCAACCCCATGTGACCCATATTGTTGAAATCTGTAAGGGAGAAGAGAGTTGCCAGAAAGAAGTTGTCGCATAGAAAAGTGACTGAAACAGTGACTAACGGTACTCTTCTGGACATCCATGCCAGCACAACTCTTCCGAGAACTTTCAGCACACTTCAAAGAGGTTCTCTTAGAGCAGAGACACCCAAAAGAATTACCTGCAACAATGAAACTATTCTGTTCTTGTAATAGCTAAGAGCCATGTGTGAATGAATACTTGAAATGTAGCTAAAACAAGTAAAACATTTAATTTAGTTTTGCATAATTAAAATGAAAAATCCACATATAAATAGTATATTAGTCAAGGTTCTCTAGAAAAACAAAAAGAATATGTATAAATTTATCTATAGATGAATGGATAGATAGATGATAGACAAAATATAGGTGATAGATAGATAGAGATAGATAGATAGATAGATAGATAGATAGATAGATAGATAGAAGAGGATTTATTAAGTTGGCTTATGTGATAGGAGCTGGGTACTCAGTCCAACAGTTGCTATCTGTGCATTATTGAAGCTGAGAAGCCAATAGCTGCTCAGCTCACAAAACTGGCTGCCTCAGCAGGCCCAGCCTGGTGCCAAAAGCTTGGAAAGTTCCTGGAGAGTTGGTATTTAGTTCACATTGGAAGGCCAGAGACACTGGAGCCTGATGCTGAAGATGGCAGCAGTAAAGACGGTTGCACTCGACCTCTGGACCCCCTTTGAGAGGAACTGCATCTTCGAAGAGAAGCTCTTCCCCACTGCATTGTTCTTCTTGGAAACGCCCTCACAGACACATCTAGAAGTGTGTGTCTTAGTTGGTTCCTGATCTAGTCAAGAAGACAATCAAACGTGTCATCGTGGTTAATGCATGCTGTATTCTACCATATAGCCATAAAGCAATATAAATGGCAGGGCAGTATTCAGACAGGCTGCCAAGGGTTATTTAGGGATACTTGGTAGGAAGAAAGAAGTGGTAATTCCCATGTGTGAAAGTGCTACCTGATGACCTGGTACCCAAGGAATGAATGCTGTGGGGAAGTAAAAATTGGGATGGAAAGAAAAGAAAAAATAAGTTAGAATAATTATTTCTTCCCTACTGTTGCTTCTACTGATTTTGTGAATTATTGCCATTCTGTCAGTAGCAGAGTAATAACCAAAGCCCAACATTTTATTAGCTTAGATAAAAAATGGTAGTTTTTAATGATCAGTTTTCAGGTTTTTTGCTTGTATTTATTTTTTTTCTGTTTTGTTTTATTTTGTTTTGAGGCAGGGTCTTGCTGGGTAGCTAAATCCAGCCTGGAACTCACTATGTAACCGAGGCTGATCTTGAATTCTCAATTTTTCTGCCTCAGCCTCCTGAATGATGGGATTAAAGATTTGGAAATCATGCTCAACTTCAAATGATAGTCTTTCTTCCAGGCAAGTGTAGCAATCGAGGCAGCACACAGGTCCTACAAGCAAAGAAGATGAGCTAGCTCAGAAAGAGACTTGCTACCCAGCACTCCCTGCTGCTGTATCCTCCAAGCCTTTTATGCAGACAGAAGGACCACCTACACTGCTCTTCCTTTCACTCTGTAAACATGAAGTTATTCCTGTGTAATTTGGGTTATAATGTTCTCATTGCTCGAGAAAGTTACTGCCATTGGGCAACTGTGCAGAGCAGCACACTGCAGGTTGGTCTGTCTGTCCATCTGTCTGGTTTGGTTATCTAGTGATAGACCCCCAAGCTTTGCACATGTCAAGCAAGTGCTCTGCACTAAGCCACAACGCAGCCTCTACCCTGCAGTTTTTGAGAGAACAATAGCCCAGCATGGTCCATCCTGTCAGCATGGAAGCGTGAACAGAACTTCTAGACCAATTTAACACAAAGTGATCAAGAAACACATGCTTAGTAGGATATAGGATCCAGCAGCTAAATGTTCTTATTCATAACAAAGTACATTATCTTGTTCTAGGCAGGATATTTAAAGCCTTTTCCCACAGCTGAATGTTTCTATGATAATGACAAGTGACATTTATATAATGATTTTCACTGAAAGGCCAAAAAATGTACCATAAACCTTTTAAAATAATATAAATATGTCGCCCACAGTAAATGTAGCTGCCTATCATACAGAAAGAACATACAAGAAGCAACGTTTTAGAAGCCCCCAAGAGTATATGTACAGAAAGGAAATCAAATTCTATGCCTAAAATAAATTGATAATCTGGGTAAGATGGGGAAAAATTATCGTGTGATTATGAAATAGTCATTTTTCTTTGGTTTATGTAACTGTCATGTGTAGGCCTCACTCCATGAAGGTCACAGAAACCAGTAAGAGTTTATTGCTTGTATCGAACACAAAAATGTGAACCATTATTCTTTATATAAAAGTAGATATTTAGGGGCTGGAGAGATGGCTCAGCAGTTAAGAGCATTTACTGCTCTTGCAAAACGACTGAAGATCAGTTACCACCACCTTCATCAGGCAATGCACAACCTCCTGTAATTCCACCTTGAGAAGATCTAATGCCTTCTTCTAGATGCCACAGACATCTGTGCTCGTGGGTATACAAACCTGCATGTGTGTGTGTGTATATGTACACATACACACACAATTTTAATATTTGCTTTTGTGTTTATGTGGGTATGTATGTTTCTGTGGTGGGACTCATACATGCCTATGTGGGGAACTCAGAGAAAAGCCTGGAGAGTTGGTCCTCAGCTTCTGGCTTGTTTGATGCCATATCTCTCTTGTTGCCTGTTGGGATTACAGAGACATGTCACAGCGTCTGTCCTTTACATGACTCTCAGGAATTCACACTCAGGTTCTCAGGCTCAAGTGGCAAGTGCTAAATCTCTCCAGCCCTCAAAGTACTTTTTAAACGAATGGATAAATTATAAAGCCTAGGACACCATGACCCTCCATATTAGTGTTTAGTAAGCTTTGATGTAGATATCTCAAAACAACGAAATAAAAGTGGTTGAAATTGTGATAAGGAAAAAATAAAAGATGGAAAATGTAACTTTAATTTTTTTCAAATGCCCATTTTTAATGATGGTTCTTAAACACTTGAAGCCTACTACCCACCTGAGGTAGTGGAAAAGAAAGGATACAGGGGAAGTAGACCTGTTTAAAAAGGTTCTTTGGAGCAACTCCCATCCATGTTGTCTGGACACTTCATGAATACACCAGCAGTCCAGGTCCATAGAGTCAGGACAGCAAACATGAATCAGCAGTAGTGGCACTACCTAGCAGAGACAGCCCAGGTCTCAGCCTCAGCATGAGTCAGAAGGAGGGACCAGAAGGGACGCTAGGAAAAGTTCTCAGCTGTGCCTCTCTCAGAGAAGCAGATATCAGTAAAGAAGAAAGACCAACAAGCTTTGCACAGCTAGCTCTATAAACAGCCCTAGCTCCACCTCTGTCCCCGTCCATCGAGTCCTCTTTAGACTCTCTCCAAACATCACATGTCCTTCATATGCCTTGCCTCAGCATGTCTCTCAGCTGACAACACTCTGCCAATCAGCCCGAGTCCCAGGAAGCAGAAAGAAACTGCAGTACAGCACCAGAAGGTTTATGGTACTTTTCTCTCTGTAGAGTCCTGACAAATGCAGCTCACCTACATAATGTATGGGGGACCAATACATGTGTGTTGTTAGCAAAGAATCCTTCATCACATGTCCTTTCACATGCTTGCTTTAGCAGAACATCCTTTTGACCTGTGTCTGCTTCAGCTAAACATTCCTTCACGTGTTTGCCCCAGCAAAACACCATCCAACTGACTTTCCAAAGAACCCTTATGTTTCCACTTCAGGAAAAAATAACTTTTAGTATAGTAATACTTCTCAGTGTCTTCCCAATAATTTTTCCTAGTATAGAATTTCTCTTTGATTACATATTTAGTTTTTGCTATAGATTAAAGCATGGTATAACACTCTGTACACAGAGTACTTTTTTTATACAATATTATTTTGACCACATTCAGTCACTTCTCCAACTCTTCCCATACCCTCTCTGCTTACCGACTTACCCAACTTCATGTCCTTGTACTGTCACTCTCAAAAAAGAAGGAAAGAAAGAGAGAAAGAAAATCAAAAGAAAAAATAAGACCAAAAATAAAAAAAACAGGCAAAAAGGGGAACACAAATAAACAAACAAACACATAAAGCTCATTTTGTGGGCCAGCTGCTATTCCTGGGCCTGGGTCCTGCCCTGGAGTACGGTTGCTATACCACACTCTGCTCTCCTACTATGTAAGTCAGTGCCTTTCATTTCTAGGGAAGACAACCTATTACAGGCTTGTAGAGTGTCTCTTAAGAACACAGAGACCTGGGTTGCAACAATCACAGAACAGTAATTTACACTACTTTATAGTCTGAATGTATGTCATCTTCTCTATAAGATAAGAATTTGAATGTTGAGTACCCAGACATGGGAACTTTGTGTGGGGGGTGGGGTGGGGGGGAGGGTGTTCCTGGAAACTTGAGAGAGAAGAAACAAACTGGAGAAAGTAAGGAAATGACTCTTGAAGCTGTATACCCTACCCATCTCTTGCTCTCTCTCCCCCTTCCCTCTCTCCCTCCATCTCCTTATAACTGTCTGCCATATAACTCTTATCTGACACAGATTCCAACCACCTTGCCCAAGTGCATGGGGCCAGTTATCCATGTACTGACTGCTCAGAACCAAAACAAACCTCCCTTCTTTCAAGCTGCCCATGTCAAAAAAATTTCATCATAGTAATATGGAAATGAAAACATAGTTGTGCGATTTCAGAATCTTAAGTTATATGCTAAGTGGAATTAAATTGTGATCCACTTCAGCAAAATTTATTTTTAATAGCTGTGATAAGTTGTCACCTCATGAAAATGCTCATTACATTTAGGAAACACTGCAAAATCTTATTTTAAAAATGTCACTTGGGGGCTAGGGGCACTTGAGTAGTAGAATGAGTGTGCAGTGAGGATCTGAGTTCAAATCTCCAGAGAACACAAAACAGATATAGTAGCACCTGTCTAAAATATCAGTGACATGGGAGTGCAGACAAGGGAATCCCTGGACATTTGATGTGGGGTAGCCTGATATATGCAGAGGTTAACAACAAGAGAATCTGTCTCAGACAAAGTGAAAGTCAAGATTAATACCAGAGGTTGCCCTATAACCTCCATACATACTCTGGCATATGTACGACTGCACTCATACACAGAAGCACAGGCACACATGCACATATACATGCAAACACACAGATGCACACACACATATGCATGCATGCACACAAGCACACTATTTTTAAAAATCATAAAGGCCATTTGCCAGTGATTACTCAAGTAATTCATTTTCTCCAAAAATTACATGTATACATATTTGATTTAGGTTTTAATAGAAAAGTGATAAACAAAGCAACAGATGCAACTATTCCATTGCCTGCTACTTCCTACTAAATCTTCAAAAAATACTTTTTAATGTGTGTGTGTGTATGTGTGTGAGTGTGTGTGTGTGTGCAGTGTAGTGTATATATGTGTATGTGGTATGTGTGTGTGAACATGTGTGTGTATGTGTGTGTGTGAGTGAGTGTGTGTGTGTGTGTGTGTGTGTGTGTGTGTGTATGTGTGTGTAGGGTGAGTACAGTGCTCATGGATAGCCTGTGGCATGGTGGGGCTCATTGAAAGAAAAGAGAAATCCAAGAATAAGGAAGATTTATTGAAATTTAAAATATGATGTTGAAACAAATCAGTCCTTAGAAGGGATAGAAGCGGTGCCAACATTCTGGGAAACAGTTTGGCAGTTTTATAAAAAGTTAAACACTCCACCTACCATATAATCTTGTCATTCTTTGTCTAGACATTTAGCCAAGAAGAAAACATATGCCCATGCAGAGACTTGTATGTGAGTATTCAGAGCTGCTTTAGAGATTGTCCTGAATGGTGAACGATCCACAAGCCCACCAAGTGACCGGATATGCAACCAGGGAGTGCAGTGGAAGCATTTGACAGAAGGGACTCCCGGTCCCACCAGCGTAATAAGCCTTAGGAAAACTGTGCTAAGAGAAATGAGACAGGCAGAGAAACAAGTAACTTCATGATTTCATTTACACAAACTATAATCTATGTTGAAAGCGAGTCATCTGAGGTCACCTTAGGGGAAGGAGTAAGTAGGATTAGAGTACAGGGTACAAGTTACTAAAGGACAAACATGTTTGGGAAAATGAAAGCTGTGTGGGATGGTTTGCATGAGAACAGCCCCCACAGGCTCACATAGTTGAATTCTGGGTCTTCAGTTGGTGGAACTGTTTGGGAAAGATTGGGAGGCATGGCCTTCTTGAATTAGGTGAGGCCTTGTTGGAGGAAGTGTGTCACTGGGCAGTGGGCTTTAAGGTTTCAAAACCCCATGCCAGGTCCAGTCTTTCTCTTTTTGTCTCTTTCTATCTCTGCCCTACTTCTCTTTTTCTGTCTCTCTCTGTCTCTCTGCCTCCTGTCTCTCTGTCTCCTGTCTCTGTTTTTCTGTCTCCGTCTCTGTTTCTCTGTCTCTCTCTGTCTCCTGTCTCTCTGTCTCCTCTCTGTTTCTCTGTCCCTGTCTCTGTCTCTGTTTCTCTGTCTCTCTCTGTCTCTCTGTTTCTGTCTCTCTCTGTCTCTCTGTCTCTCTCTCTCTCTCTCTCTCTCTCTCTCTCTCTCTCTCTCTGCCTTCTGTCTTCTGCCCAAGGATCAGAAGCTAAACCTCTCAGCTCTCTACTTGCCTGCCTGCTGCCATGCTTCCCAACATGGCGATTAAGGACTAACACTGAAAATTTAAGTAAGCCCCCAAGTAAATGCTTTCTTTTGAAAGAATCACCTTGGTAATGGTGTTCCTTCCCAACACTGAGTAGCAAAGACAGAAATTGCTATCAGAAGTGGGGTGTTGCTGCAACAGACCTAACCATATTATTTTGGAGAAGATGGAAGGACTTTGGAACATTAAGTTGGAAAAGTAATGGAGTGTTGTGAGCTCAATAGGATGTTTGGTAGGAGCTTGGAGGAAAAGAATGTTGAGAGCAGTGCAGACAATGGAGGCCTGACTTGTGAAGCAGAAGAAGCAAAGACTTTATCAGACCTTTTTGTAGGAAGAATCTGTGGTGTCTGGTCAGCTGGAACTGAAGATTCAGGTGTGATTAACAAGAGACAGGAACCACTAACGTGGTTCTTGTGGGTCAATGGATGCTAGTCTGCTGGCACTGAAGAATCAACCGTGATTAAGAAGAGACCAGCATCTTTGAGGTGAAGTCTTCTGGGAAGTGTTTCTTCTGAGTCAACACATAGAAGCTGTTCCAGAAGTGGCCAAGGTTGTACCTCCTATTAGCAACCAAACTTGGTAGTTACCCTGGTGGTACTTGTTTTGAAGACATAAAGGGGTCATGACAAGCAACTGAGGCTTGGCCCTGTGTGACAGGGCTGGAGTCCTGGAAGAGAGTCCAGGAGAGGCTATTGGTGAAAGTACAGCCCAGTTGGTAAGACATACCAGCATTTTGAAGATGCCAATACCATGGTATGACCACCAACCACAGAAATGGTGGAGTGGAGCAAACTGGAAGACAAGGTTGGAAGACAAACTGTATGTGTTGAGGGGAGAGAGCAGAGCTTAGATGTGGCCTGAGCCCTTTACCTCTAAGTGTAGAGATTGTGAATTGATCTTAGACATTGGACACTGGATTTTTTACAAAGTTGGACTTTGGTTCTGCTTTGCTTTGACTGTGACTGTGCTCTGGTTCTTTTCTCTTGAAATAAGAAAGTATTTAATTTACTTTTGATTTTATAGGAGCCCACAGCTGAGAGTCTTGGGAGTATTAAAAGAAACAGAATTTTAAAGTGTTTCAATTTGTGAGACTTGTGGGGCTTTTTAAGTTTGAAAATATTTTATATTGTAAAGTAAACATTAATATGTGATTTTAGGGATGAACAAGAAAGAAAAGATCATGGAGTAAAAGTGATGTGTTGTGTCTCAAGTTAAGAAGGGGTCAGGTGTGGTTTTATGTCAACATGGTACAACCCATAGTCATCTGAGAGAAAGCAACCTCAACTGTGAAGTTGCCTCCATAAGATCTATTTATAGGCAAGCCTGTAGGGCATTTCCTTAATTGGTAATTGATGGAAGAGGTCTTCTTGATATGGACACACCCCTTGACTGACAGTCCTGGGTCCTATAAGAAAGCAGGCTAAACAAGCTATAAGGAACAAGCCAGTAAGCAGCACCCCTCCATGGCCTCTGTATCAGTTCCTGCCTCCTGGTTCCTGTTACAGTTCCTGTCCTGACTTCCTTCAGTGATGTACAGTGATATAGTAGGGTAAGCCAGATAAACCCTTTCCTCACCAAGTTGCTTGGGCCATGGTATCTCTTCATACTAATAGTAATCCCAAGACAATGTGTTATGTTTGAATGGTTGGTTTATGGATCTCTGTTTTCCCGGTGTTGTTGTTGTTTTGGTTTATTGAGACAAAGTTTTGTAGAAGGCACAACTTACGGATAGCACTAAAGAAATCAGAATTGTTAAACACATAGCCGTTTCTCTTCAGTAGAAGGAATGCACATGCCCATTTTCCATCCAGAAATCTGTGAATGCAATTGTTAATACCTGCTAATCTTTACTATTCTGTAAAGCCAGCCCTCATCAAATCCCCCAGATTTCTGAACATTGTCTCTCAGTCAATAGAACCCATTCTTAACTTATTACAAACCTTTCCTTCATAGGCCCTTGTCTTGAGCACTGTCTCAGTCAATAGGACTCATTCTTGTAGAAAAGGTCACAGGTGCTTTGCTAAAGAGATGCACTTTGCAAAAGAGTTTTGATGGCAATCATGCCAAAATTTTGTGGTGATAATTGTCACATGAAAACTTTCCCCAAAAGTTTTACTGAGTTTAAATGTGTAATAAAAATAAACTGTTTAGTGAGACTGCAGAAGTTTTTGATCTAGCACCAGCTAAGTCGCATTGATCCAAGCTTTATTCTTACCTGAGGTAGACTATTTTCCAGACATCCATGACTCTTGAAAGGATCCCCCAAAACTTTACTCCAGCATAGCCTGAAACTCACTATGTAGCCCAGGCCGGCCTGGGCCTCTTGACCTTCCTCCCTCAGTCCTCTGAGTGCTGGGAAATAGGCCTGTGTTCTTCCCCCAACACCAGACCTGGCTTAGGTCTGTGGCCTTGATAATGCTGATGGTTCCATAGGTGTACACCTCTTTCAAACATACCAAATCACTCAGTTAAATATATACAGGTTATTTTAAGTTTTGCTTCAATAAATTAGCTGCTTTTAAAAATGAAAGCAGAGGCCAGCTGTAGTGGAACACGCTTTTAATCCCAGCACTAGGGAGGCAGAGGCAGGTGGATCTCTGTGAGTTCAAGAGATGTACTTTGGTCTACCTTTGTCTACATAGTGAGTTCCCAGACAGTCAGAGCTAGACAGTGAGACTGTCTCAAAAAAAAAAAAAAAGCACAAACTAGAAAATATATAAAAAGAGTATGTTTATGGAAGATCAGTCATAGAAGTCTAGTATTTAGTTCCAAAGAGTTCAAGATAAAAAGGACAGAAAATATGAAATGAGAATAAAGAAAATAATGCAAAGAGTTTTCACAGATCTAAAGAAAGGGGAGTATCCTACATAAGACCAAAGGTCAAGGGAGAGGGACAAACGAAAACCCAACTGTCCGCATATCCCAAGGAACATCAGAATACTAAAGACAATCTAAGAAAATTAAACTCTCCAGAGATGCAAAACACAAAGAGCCGCCTGCTCCCAAAAATAAGGTTCAAATTGTCAGCAACAAAATCAGTATATGGTAAGTAGAACAGCAGTGTTGGAGCCTTGAGGAGAATTACTGTGAATCTCCACTTCTAGGTGAAGCAAGAATCAATCAGAAACAGGAAATAAATCATTTCAAAACTATCTGAATTTTAAAATTTCATTTTTCTTATAATTTTCAGAAAAAAATAACTTGACAAGTTAGCCCAACTTTCAAAACAGAAACTAATAAGATGGAAACTCAGGGTCACAGGGCAGTGAAGTTAGCCCAGAAAAATGACAAAGATTTCTAGAGATGTCAGGCAGTGAGAGCAAATTTAAATCATAAAATGAAGTCTGAGAAAAGGTTCAGGGAGAAAACAATCACTCAGCAACCAATACAGAACACTGCTGGAGGATCCTGTTGTAAATGAGCTGCTTCCTCTCACCCACAAAGAAGCAGGACATGTCTGATGTACAAGACAGTAACACAAGGAAATGACAATCATTCACATAATTGTACATGCTACATTTCTATATGATTGCCAACATAGGTTTGCAGGCACCAACATCAGGACCAACACATGAACATCATTACAATGGCATCCCTAGGTGGTAGGAAAACTTCAACTCTATAGTCTGGGAACACCATTATATTTGTAGTTAGTTACTGACAGAAATATTTTGCAACACACTCTCACACACACACACACACACACACACACACACACACACACTCAAACATGCACAGAGAAGTTGTTTCTCCTGTGAGCCTAAATCAAGGAATATATTCCCATGCCTATGCTTTGTTTTTCTATGGTCTTTGAATTTTTATAATGAATTTCAGTGGCATTGAGATGTAAAAGTATATCATTATATTCTGCAGTGGCTGTGCCATTCCTTCATGGTGATTTGTAAACCCACCTCCTCAAAAGTAAGAACTCTCTAGACACTCAACATTGGCAAGTCTTAAAGACTTCCAAGTGTCTCTTCGTATAGCCTGGGCCCTAGTTTGAGCCCTGAATTAGTACCCATTCCAACATCCTCTTTGGCCCTCTCATGGAGGAGGCTCACATGGGGATTTCCCCAGTAGGGGTATATTGAGTTGTTTGGGCCCACCCAGCTTGGGGGACAAGTTGCATGTGTGTGCTCCATGGTTTCATGGTCCTGTCTTAGAAGCTACTCCTTGTTACCTAGCCTCTCTTCCTATCTGAAACTTGATCACATGAGCTCAGCTTAAGCCGTTTCTTTTCTCCAAATCTTTTGTGCAGTGTTTTCCTGGTGACATTTGCCAATAGCAAGTCATTTAATGTTCTCAATGATAACTCTGCATATGGCTGAATCTGGATCCTGATGACATTTTAAAGAAAAATGTGAATAGTAACATCAGAGATCTCCAGACAGAAGGGCACCTGACACCAGAGCAGATGTGCTGCTGTCTGTTTTTTCCAGCACTGCCGAGGAAATGTTCAGAAAACCCCAGTCTTGCTATGCACTGTGGCATGCACCTTTAACCAAAGCAGGAGGTAGGCAGAGTTCTCTGAGTTCAAGGACAACCAGGTTCACATAGCAAGCTCCATGCCAGCCAGGGCAACACAGAAAAACCCTGTCTCAAAAAGAGAGAAGGAAAGAAGGAAGGAGAGAGAGAGGAAGGGAGGAAGGGAAGGAGGGAAGCAGGAAGGAAGGAAGGAAGGGACGGAGGGAGGGAGGGAGGGAGGGAGGGAGGGAGGGAGGGAGGGAGGGAGGGAGGGAAGAGACCAGTCTTCCTAAGGGTCTTAATTCCCTCAACTTGACAATATTATGTATAACAACCATATTTTCCCAGTGTATAATATACATTGCATATGTGCTTGTGTATTTTTAGGGCTAAAATGGTCACCACCTACACTAACCTAGTTGATCCCTTCTCAGCTTATACAAGAAATCAATCCGAGGACTCGGTAAGGACTCTGTCACACTTTTACAGGCCAGAGACTGAGCCTCCTTGAGCTGTATACCCTGTGTGCTTCCCTTGTTCCACCTTAGTTCTGACACTGATCTGTGCCACGCCTGGATTCCCTGCTATGCAAGGGTTCCCAGTATCAGCCCAGGCACACAGTGACCTCTCTTTAGTGTCCAAAGCCCTCCACTCGGCAGATGGAAACAGAGTAAAGGGCAGGGGCAGGAGCAGCACAGGTGGGATGGTCCTGGGGCTTTTACTGAGCCAGACCTGAGTGTGTGGTGTGCCCACTCCAGTTGGTACTGAGGTGTAGGCTGCAATATTACAGACCCACTATCTATCACAAAGCAAGCAGAGATTCATGCTGCCCTGGAAGGAAACACCTGGAGTGAATTCAGCAGCGACATGTTTCTAATTATACTCTTTGAGAAAAAGGTTAAAACTCTGATGTTTAGTCTGAAAGAGAAATGACTCAGGGATTCTGTGATAATTATATTTTTCAAATATCTGAATGGCTGCCAGACAAAAAGGGGTCAAGGTCTGTGTGGTCATGGGAAAAACCACACCAGCAGGTGGCTGGTGTGTGCCACAGATCTAGACTCTGTGTAACCCCGGGGGCCCAGAGGTACCTTTCGAAATCATATCTTTCAGGATACTGTCATCACAACGAGCCAGATTACAATAATATCCTCTGTTCAGACTGTATTGGAACACACTTCCAACTGACAGGGAAGGGGAAGCATTAGCCAGATGGCAGATTAGGGGAGCGGCCAGCCTTCCTTCTTCCTTTGCTATGGTGGGGTCGGGGTCGAGTGTGTGTTCTCAGCTCCCCACTCATTCCTTATCTATCCTTTTGCTGTATTCCCCAAATGTAACGCTTCTTGTCTCCTAAGGGTCACAAGCTAAAGTAAAGAGCAGTCAGTGTCTGTGCAGAGGCTTTCTACCTCTGTCTCTGGTTCTAAGGCAAGCTAGATATGGCCGCCATCTTGACGAAGCTTGCAGGAGTAAAGGAACAGAACATCACTGGTGGAAAGGAGAATGCGTTTCTAGGTTTCAAAGGCTGGATTGGGGGTGGGAGATTGCCTCCAAACCTTGTGAGGCATGTTCAAAGTGATGTTCCAGGCAGAAGGTTATAGGGTGGACTATGGACCTGGCTGAACCAAAAGGCAGAAGATGCTGTGGTAATCCAACAGCAAAAGAATAAGCATGGGCAGAGATGGGAGGAATTTTGAAAACATTGCTAGATGTTATTGTTTGGGCAGTTTGAGGGAGTTGCATGTCTCAGTACAGTCATGTGGCTCTGAAAGGGATTGATGTCCCATGGACCTGACCCTTATAGGCCCTGTATCATGGAAAACAAAGGTAACCTTTGAGAGATGAGACATCTCTCCAAGAAAACTAGTCAGGCCAGCAGGTGAGGTGGTGGCTGTGATAATGTTGGGTACCAAGTTCCTCTTGATATGATTTCTCATTTTTCATTTGCTCTAAGAATTTCTTAACCTTTGCTGAGGAAAGCTGGCTCTGATGGTTGTCCACAGAAGACATGAAACAAAGTATCCCCTTCATGGTGTTAAGCACACAGGTCCTCCCCATAAATACCTGTCTTAGTATGGCCATGAGTTTTCTTTTCTCCTGAAATAAAAAGCAAGCTCAAATTCTAAATAATGATTAAATAACACGACTGTAATAGAGTAGTGTCCAAGTTGTCATCATGCATTATCTAAATGCTCTTTTAAGCACAGGCGTTTCTCAGTGTGGTCCTTAGAACTGCCTTTGTACAGTATGTCCCAAACTCTGTCTCATCGGAGATAAGAACCTCTGGAGCTGAGACTTAAGGTTGTCTTAAAGACAACCCAGGTGTTGACAATGGGGAGACAGCACGTGCTTTGTGGTTTTTTAATATAATTGGGGAGAAATCAATATTGCATGAAGAGCATAGTCCTCCCAATGATCCTTGCACAGTCTGAGCTTAGGTACCACTCTGTACAGATGCACCTAAAGGGATGTAACACCAGTGTTGTGGAGCAGAGACAAGGATAACCCAGGAACTCCATGGTCAGCCAGTCTGCTGAAACGGCAAGCTTCAGGTAAGAGACACGTAAACATTCACTACAATTAAAATTATTACAATAATAATTAAAAATAAAATAAAATAGGGCAAGATAAAAACATTTGTAAAGGTATATGTATGTGTGTGTGCACACACGAGAGATTGGGGAGGACAAGGTCTATCCCCATCACAGGTAAAATAGATTATGATCAGATCTGAAAAATTAAGCAGCAATACTAGCATTATTCCAAGTTGCAGAGTAAACACCAACATGATGCAGGTAAGCAAGCGGTATGGCGGCCCTTGGGAGAGAGAAAGCAGCTAGAAGGAGAGGATGATGCTATGTGTTTGTTTGAATAGCAAATATGCTTCTTTTTTTAATTCTGTGCATATGTAACTTTGATTCTTCTGAAAAGAGAGGATCTGTTGTCCTGAGTGGCAGAAATGCACAGCTGGGATGACGTCACACTTGGTGTGTGCACTCTCTGGAAGCAAAGCCAAGACAATACTAAAAGGCAAGAGAGGTTTGCTTGGAGAGCAGATTCTGTGTGATAAGGAAAGGAGAGGAGAGGCTGCATGGAAGCCCTCCATGCTACACCTGGTAGCAGCACAAAGACAGAGAAACGCCCAGCCCCTCCCCGCCATTCCACAGCCACCTTCCTCCATCTTTGTCATGGTCTCCTTAGAGACACCATTTCCTGTTCTGATGCCCCATGATGCACACCGTCTCTCTTCTTGAGAGGAAAAATAAAGGGAGATTTCAATAGAGTGAACTGTAGCACCCATCTCTACCATGTATCAGAGGGCACAACTGGCAGCCCGTCCTTTCTCTGTACTGCCTGCTCCAAATTTTACCCACACTGAGCTCTTACTGGACTTAACTGGTCTCAGTGTCCTACCTGGTGGTTTGGCCAAACCTACATTTCTCAGGAGTCTGAAATCCTGATTTAGACTAAAGTGCCTTCTCTTTTCCATATAGTCACAGGAAAAACAAGATGGTCCCAAGGTCCACAGCTCCCTTTTGAATTAAGGCTCCCTTGGCGGTCTCTACAAGTTAATGATATGGTGATTGTTTTCCTTGGGTTCTGGCACTTAGGAATCAACAGCAGGCCTTTTCACTTTAGAACCCAGTTATCCCAGAGTTCCCTATGAACATATCTCTGTGACTACATCCCCCAGCTGACAGAGGAGAGCCCATGTGATGTCTCTAGCTGTGCTGGGGTTCCTAAGTCACACATTCCTTAAAGTCGGGTAAATGATGCAGCTTTCAGAGCCTCCTTTCTTCTGAGCCTATCCCCACAGCCCATCTTCCTGAGCTCTGAGCCCCTCTGCCACCATCTGCCTTTACCCTGCAGGTGTTTCCACCATGCCTAGTGTTAACAGTCCCTCTCCCCAGAGACAACTCCTGAACCAAAGAAACCCTGCTGGTTTGGCTTTATTTTCTAGCTTCTTTGATCAAGCACCATGGTCCCTGCCAGCACATTCTAGATAATCCCTGCAGCTGCTTTGGGGCATGATCTCTTTCTTTATTTTGTGTGGATTTGTAGATGTTTGTTTAGGGGATTATCTGTCAGGTCTGGGTATTTTGTTTGTTTGGTTGGTTTTTGGTTTTTGGTTTGTTTTGGGGTTTTTTTTTTTTGTTTTTTTGTTTGTTTGTTTTGTTTTTTTGAGATGGGGCTTACTCTGTGTTGTAGGCTGGTCTGGAATTTGTGTCAATCCTCCTATCTCAGGATTCTATCTCAGGATGGGAATCACCACAACTGGATATTTTTCAAGTATAATATGTCTCTAGCTGGACATGTAGGATTCAAGCCAAGAGAGCAGCCTTCTTAGGGGGCAGCACCTCTTTTCTTGTTGGAGAAAGAACTCTGAACGATCTTCCTATACTGAGGGCCTGATGTTAGCTTCCAAAAGCTGAGGTCAGACCCTGCAGCAGACTGACTCTTAGTTCTCTTCATGAGGTTCTTCTGACTGCAGTAATTCTCTTAAAGTTCTGCCCACAAACCTACTTAGTTGCATACCTTTTATAAAAAAAGGAAATTCTTTTAAACATAAAAATAATGTACATGCAGGCTCAGCAATGGTCAATGCAAAATGAAGGATAAGGAAGCATTCTGCGTTGATCTAGAATTTTCCAGTTTCCTACCTGCTGTGCTACCTGCTGTTGTCACACAGCACAGCTGGCACATTCTGAAAAGAATATCTTCATCTCCCATCCTTGGCAATTCATACTGTGACTCTGAGAAATGCAAGTATGACTGTGCCAAGCATCCCTTTCCTTCTCTGCTGATTTTCACAACTCTCTAGCAAATGTGCATATAAATAGAAGGCCTACAAATAAGATGTTTGCCATAGAAATAATGAACCAAAAGAACCCCACTGTGCAGTCACAGGGGATCCTGACAATCTGTCTTCCAAATGTGTGCAGAGTGTTCTAAGTCAAGAATAAAATATTAGGAAAGCTCTACTCTGTATTATGGGCTCTGCATCCCAGGACTTAAATTGCACTGGGGTTTTCAGTGACAGAGACCTAAAGACAACAGTATACCATCAGCTTCCTACTGACCAGAGTTTCTCTACTGTTCTGAGGCCTCCGCCTTGTGGAGATGGGCTCTGGAGTTTCATTTTAAGTTGGACATATTAACTTTCATCATTGTAGGACGTCAGAGCAGGAACTCAAGCAGGAGCAAAGGCAGGAACCGTGAAGGAGTGCTGCTCACTGGCCTATTCCCCATGGTTTGCTCAGTTTATACAATCCAGGACCACCTGCCCCAACAGGCTTGTCTACATGCCAATCTGATGGAGGCAGTTCCTCAAATGAGGTTCCCTTTTCCTAGGCGACTTTAGTTTGTGTTAAGTTGGCCAAAATTGACAAGCACAATCTATAATATGTGAAGAGAACTAATTATTGTTTTAAAAACTACTTACAGCTGAGCAGTGGTTGCACACACTTTTAATCCCAACACTTGAGAGGCAGGAGCAGGCAGATATCTGAGTTTGAGGCCAGCCTGGTCTACAGAGTGAATTCTATGGCAGCCAGAGCTACACAGAGAAACCCTGCCTCAAAAAAATTGAAAGAAAAAAACCCTACTTATAAAGAAGAGCCTATGTCAATAATCTTCAATGAGTCACTAAAAACTGAAGTATTTTCTAGTCTTTATAAACACTTCCAAAAAGTAGATGGAGTAATTTCCAGTTCATTTTATGATGCCAATAATATTATCTTAATATTAAAATCACATGAACACTAGTAGAGAAATATAGACCAGCATGAATGTAGATGAACCAACAGCATACAAACATGACAGCAGCCCTGCAAACGTAATAAGCCAATTCTCAAGTGCTTTTATATTTTAAAAACCCAGCAAGCAGTAGGAATAAAAGGAAATTTCCACAACCTGGAAATAAAAAAACAAAACTTCATTACAGAGAATTTAGTAAAGTCTTAAGGAATACACACACACACACACACACACACACACAAATACAAGTATATAAATAGTTCTGCAAGGTTACTGAATATAAGATCAATACAAAAAAATTGTATTTCTACATACCTCTAATAAATCACTTAAATTTTTTAATTTCATTTGGGGCTGGAGAGATGGTTTCTTTGATAAAGTTCTCGCTGAACATGTATATTTGATTCCTGAAACTGGGGTTAAATGCTGAGTGTTGGGGATTCAGAGATCAAAAGATCCCTAAGGCCTGCTATCAAGTCAGCCTTGACAATCAGTGAGCTCCATGAGACCTCCTATCCAATCAGTGAGCTCTAGGAGACAGCCCAGCCAATCAGTGAGCTCTAGGAGACAGCCCAGCCAATCAGTGAGCTCTAGGAGACAGCCCAGCCAATCAGTGAGCTCTAGGAGACAGCCCAGCCAATCAGTGAGCACTAGGAGACAGCCCAGTCAATCAGTGAGCTCTAGGAGACAGCCCAGCCAATCAGTGAGCTCCAGGTTCATGTAGAAACTTGTCTCACAAAACAAAGGTGAAAGGTGATTGAGAAATAACACAATACCAACATCTGGACTCCACATATACATACATGTATATACATGTACACATATGTGCAAATGCATGAATATATAGGGTATTCTATATACAGAATCATACTAAAGAATCCAATATTTAGGAATTCTATCAAATAAGTGAAAAAGACATTAGGAGGTCTGTTCTTAATGGTGTAGGTGTGGCTTTGTTGGAGGAAGTATGTCACTGGGGGCTAGGCTTTGAGGTTCCAAAAGATCAAGTCGGGCCTAATGGCTGACTGCTTCTTCCTGCTGCCTGGGGATTCAAACGTAGAGTTCTCAGCTGCTTACTTCTCCAGCCCCATATCTGCCTGCATGCCACCATGCTTGCCACCATAATGATAATGGATTAAATCTCTGAACTGCAAGCCAGCTCCAATTAAATGTTTTCCTTTATGAGATTTGGCATGGTTATAGTGTTTCTTCAAAGCCATACCTCCTAAACCATCTCAAGTAGAACCACTCCCTGATGACTAAGCATTCAAATGTATGAGCCTTTTAGAGCCATTCTTGATCACACACCAAAGAGACAGGAAGTTCTTAGTGCAGAGTGGGGAATAAGGGAGCTGGGGTGAGGAGTAAAGTCGTGGAGTTTGGGAGGCAGTAGAAAATGCTCCAACATTTGTTTTTGTGGCAGTTGTACACGCTGTGAACATATTAAGAACCATTTGCTGTGAACTGAACATGTCCCCCATGCCTAAATTTAAACATCAGCAATATAATCCCCAATGGAACAGTGTTGATCAATAGGACAACCAACTGCTGGACAGCTATGTCTGAGAACTCAGCTCTCCCCCCACACTCTCTGTTTTATCTCCCTTCCTCCCAGATCCACACGTGTGAGCTTTGTCCCCTTCAGCTTTCCGCCCTGGGATGATACAAGAGAGCTCTCACCAGAAATAGGCCTCAGGACTGTGTGCTTCCCAGCCTCCAGAGCTGTAAGAGAGAAACTTGCATTTTTTTTTCATAAATTACACAGTCTCTGCCACTCTGTAACAGTACCTCAGAGTGGACTTTATAGGCTAGAATTACATTTCAGTGAAGTTATTTTTTTAAAAAATAGCAATAATACAACTTCTATAGCACAGTTAAATAAATAAAAAAAACACCACAAACAACAACAAAACATTCCAATGACATCAGAAAGGGAAGGGAAGTATTTTTTGAAAACCCTTAAGACTTGCTAATGTTCTGTCCTTAGAGGAAAGAGAAATATTTTATTCATGGTGAAGATTTTCTGTCAAAAGTTTACTAAGAGGACTCTGGGAAAAAAGTGACCCACAAGGACCTAGCTACTGAGGCCTCTGCTGTTCCCAGGGGAGCCTGGGACTCGAGGGGAGGTGAGGAATATGTTCATTTTGCTTTCCCGGTAAGAGAAAACTCACACAAGTAACCAAAGGAGGGAGGGTCTATTCGCCCTTGGGGTCTCAGAGATTTTATTGTCTGGCCTCTGGGGATTCTGGGAGTATAGTGAATCAGAAGAACAGGGCAGTGAGAGAATGTGGAGGAGGCTGTTCACCTCATGTAGAACAAGAAGCAGAGACTGCGAGGAAAAACTGGGTAGCTTCAATATGCTTGACCCAGGGAGAAGCTCTATCAGGAAGTATGGGCTTGTTGGAGTGGGTGTGGCCTTGTTGAAGAAAGTGTGTCACTGTGGACATAGGCTTTAAGACCCTCTTCTCCTAGCTGCCTTTGGAACAAGATACAGAACTCTGAGCTCCTCCAGTTTCACATTTACCTGGATGCTGCCATGTTCCCACCTTGATGATAATGGACTGAACTTCTGAACCTGAACCTATAGGCTGGCCCTAATTAAATGTTGTTCTTTATAAGAGTTGCCTTGGTCACGGTGCCTGTTCGCATCAGTAAAACCCAATCTAAGACACGGGGAATGGCTACCACTTTTAAAGGCACCCCGAGTGATCTTCCTCCCTCTAGGACTTATCTCCTTGAGCTGTGGTTCTCAAACTTCCTAATGTTGTGACCCTTTAATACAGTTCCTCATGCTGTGGTGTCCCCCAACCATAAAATTCTTTCCTCTAATACTGATATGAATGGTAATGTAAATATGTTATGCAGGACAGCTGATATCAGACCCATAAAGTGGTCACAACCCACAGGTTAAGAGCCTCTGCCCTAAATTTCCAGAATCTTCTAAACAGTACCGCCAGCTAGGGACCAAGCTTCAACACTCTAGCCTGTAAGAGACAGTTCCTACCCAAACATAACACAGGTGTTTGACCACTCCTAAAGTATGAAGTTCACTTGAGGTAAGTGGGTCAGTCCACACCTCTGAAGGCACTTCCCAGAGGATACAGCTGGGTGTTAGCAGCTAGCTTTCCCAACAGCTAGGTGCTCTGGCTGCCAGGGCTCTGAACAGAGTAACTTCAGGTGCAGTGCATTTTCTTCCTCCATTCCTCAGGTTCACTTTATTCCTCAGGTTAGTCTCTCCTGGAAACAGCTTCTACAGACTTTTTAATGGGGTATAAAGTTCTCAACTAAATGCCTAAAAGGGTGGAAATAGCGGAGGTATTAGGAGGGTAGCAGCGGGAAGAAGCGCCTGTTGGTGCCAAGCTTTCTGTAGCAGAGCCAGGAGAACATGCTCACTCATAGAGGGTATATTAGATGGCTTCCCATGATCAGAGATTGAGTAATCCAGCTATGGCTGTCTGCATGCTGCCCTGGAATCAGTTCAATCCATCCAGCCAGAAGGCCCAGAGCATGCATAGGTATCAATACAGCTCCCAGAAGCCTGGAAGCCTCCTTCAGAATCCCTCGTGTGGATCACACGTTCAGGGCAATGGCAGCAGCAGCAGCTGCGTTGAGTTCAGGAACCTCAGAGTCCGGGCTTGAGGGCTGGCTGGGGGTTGCAAAAAATCAAAAGCCAAACGGGATTTTCCCCAACCCCCAGCCACTGGACAGTGTTGGCCACAGTTGGAGTATGTCCTTCTCCCTCCCTTACTATCTCCACCTGCCAATCTTCTTTGGGAGTGTGCTCATAGAACTTACCCAGAGGCGTGCTCTATGGATCTCTGCGGTGTAACTTTAATTTTTTCAAAGGCTACGTTTAATGATGGTTCTTAAACACTTTAATGTCCCCTTTAACCCACGAGAGGCAGTAGAAAAGAAACAATATGGGGGAAGTGGGCCTGTTTAGGAAGGGTTCTTTGGAGCAAGTTCCATCTGTGTTGTCTGGAAATCTTCAGTTCGTTTCATAGGTTACAGACAATGGCAGCTCAATCAATTAGCAAACACTGCACAGATGTTTGCAGTCCATTTCAGCAGATTTGGGTTAGCAACAGCAGTGACACAACCTAACAGAGACAGCCAGGCTTCAGCCTCTGCACAAGTCAGCAGGAGGGACCAGGGAGGAACACTGAGGAGAAGTTTCTCAGCTGTGCCTCTCTCAGGAAAGTGAAGATCAGTGAGGATGCGAGGCCCTCAAGTGTTGCACAGCTGGCTCTATAAGCAAGCCAAGCTCAGCTTCCATCACTGTCCGTCAAATTGTATTTTCACCCCTCTAAGCATCACGTGTCCTACACGGGTCTTCCCTCATCATGTGTCTTGCCTCAGCACACATATCTGTCTAAAGTGATGTCATTCTGCCAATCAGCCAGAATCCACAGAAGTGGCAAGAAACTGCAGCATGCCACCACAAGTTTTGTTGTTGTTGTTGTTTGTGCATTTCTCTCTATAGAGTCCCAACAAATGTAGCCCAACTACACAATGTAAGGCGGGCCAATATGCGTGTGTCATTAGCAAAGAATCCTTCATCACATGTCCTTTCATGTGTTTGCTTTAGCAGAACACCCTGTCTCCTGTGTCTGCTTCAGCTAAACATTCCTTCATGAATCTGCCTTAGCTTTTTACCTGTGTCCATTTCAGGAAAACACTCCTTCACATGTTTGCCCCAGCAAAGTACCACCCAACACAACTGGCTTTCCAAAGGAACCTTAAGTTTCTACTTCACATAGGCCTCTCATAATCTAAAACATCACTGATGGTTGACCCTCACACGTGTCGGCACGGGTACCAAAGGGAAGAGATTGGGACAATCTTGGAAGAGAAGAGCAGCACTGAGAAGCAAAGCTCAGACACAAGGGGCTTGGGAAGAAGAGTTGGGTAGATATGGAACCCAGAGCTTTAACAAGGGTTATTAGCTGGCTGGGTGGGAGGTGGGAAGGGGGCAAAGCACGTCCAACTGGGGCACGAACCACAGCTGCCTGTAGGGTGGGGTTCAATTGGAACTTCAGACAGAAGTCTCTTCCTTCTTCAGGACTTCTAACATCCCTAGTAACAGTGCCCCACAGAGAGCCAGCTGGCAGTGCAGAATCAGGCTTGTGCAGCCCCAGTGCTCAAATCACAGAGTACAGAGGGTGGGTTTGGTACCAAAGCACAGTGGCTTAATGACAAGAATGGTCAAGCCTGGGAGAGTATGTACGCTGAACAGAGATGTAATGTGAGGAGGACACGGGTTTTGAAATCAGACTAGGGATAAGTTTTTTCTCTTTTTACTGGTTATATAAATTCAGCAATTAATTTTCTGTGTGTCATTTCCCTCACTCATCAAATGAAATCGATATCTGCCTCATAACATTGTTTTGAAGAATAATTTCTATGCAACTCAAGGCAGTCTAACCAGTTCGTAGTAGTTGCTCAGTAACTGAGCTAAGCTGATTTCCGTGTGGAAGATGGGCAGCTCAGAGACAAGCAGGAGGCAACGGCAGAGGTGCAGGTCTAGGCCTTATACTGTGAGCTGTGGTGAGGATAGTAAAACTCACTGGCTAGACAGAGTAAGATGCTTTTGAAACAAGTGCAGAAGAACTCAATAACTATATTCTAGATGGACTTTTAATAACTGCTAATGTTACTAGTCATCTCTGTCTAGACCAGGAGTTTCTGGAGTCTTGGCATCTTGTTCAAAGAACTGACGAATAGGATTTAACTCAGGATCAAAGCGGAATACAAAGAAGACAAGCTGCCAGAGTCAGCAGGTCCTCAGCAAGCATGCATCTGCAGCTCACTAATTTGGCCAGTTTGCCCCTGGGATTCTGTCTCTGGCTCACCGGCATTACAAACAGACTACCCCACCACCCTCATCTGGCTTTTATTAGGCTCTGAAGACTCCACATTGTCTCTGAAGTCCTCACATTGCACAGCAAGCCATCACCTTGGTTCTGATGGGTATTTACAGTGGACTAAGTCATTTCAAATTGAAATTCATAGGGACAAGTCAGTGAGGCAGTTCTTCAGGGACCTCAGATGACAGTCACCTATCCCGTGGAGCATCCTCTACACTTCAGGTTTGACCCAGTTTGATTATCAGTCTGAGTCCTACAGGTCACCATCAAGCAATGTGCTAGATGGAGAGCTAGGTACTTAGCCAGCTGCAGCTCCCTAGCTGGCTGTGCCTTGGTGGGGAGGTAGGTGCTTAGCCAGCTGCAGCTCTGGAGCTGTGGGGAAATGGGAGGTAGGTGCTTAGCCAGCTGCAGCTCCCTGGCTGTGTGGTTAATCACTGCTTTAAAACATATAAGCCATACATCTTCTAAGACATAAGCCAGAAACATCCAAATTTCCTGAAGGGCTCTCCAGCTCTGGGTCCCTCTGAGCTGCCTCCTCCTTTTGCCCTGCACACTTCCTGAACTTCTCTCCCCTCATCTTAGCATCACGGCCTTTTACTGCTTCTGCACGGTGTAGGAACCTCTCATCTAAAACTCCTCATTGATGTACTGGGACCATACTTTGGCTGCTGCTCGCAAACCTCTGTTGACATGTAGGAAGAAGTAGGGCAAAGGGTAGAAACACATGCAGGATCGTTGAGTATGGGCTAAGTAGTGTCAGTAAAGACACAAGACCAATGAGCGTTGCACAGCTAGCTCTACAAGCAAGCCCCTCTCACAGTTCAGTCCTATTTATGCTCTCTCCAAACACGTGTCCTCCATGGGCCTTGCCTCAGCATATGAGTCTAATTTAGAGAAACTCCATGAGTCTGTCTCAGCTGACCTCACTCTGCCAATCCAAGGAAGCGGCAAGAAGCTGCAGCACACCACCAGAAGTATTTTTGGTACACTTCTTCTCTCTATGGAGTCCTGACAAATGGAACTCAACTACGCAGTGTAAGGCAGACCAATACATGTGTGTGGTTAGCAAAGAATCCTCCATCACTTGTCCTTGCTTTAGCAGAACATCCTTTCACCTGTGTCTGCTTCAGGAAAACACTCCTTCACGTGTTTGCCCCAGCAAGACACCATCTGACACAACTGACTTTCTACTTCATTAAAATATCTTGAACACAGAAAAATTTAAAAAAAAATAAGTAACTAAAAATCACTCAAA
Organism: Apodemus sylvaticus; assembly: GCF_947179515.1. NCBI lineage: Eukaryota > Metazoa > Chordata > Mammalia > Rodentia > Muridae > Apodemus > Apodemus sylvaticus. The sequence continues at coordinate 100,617,867 of NC_067483.1, forward strand.
TTTTTTGATGATAAAGTTGAAATCTGAAGGTTTTACTTCTGTTTCAGTTTGCCTTGAGTTTCACGGTTTTTATTGTGTCCTGTCCCTTGACCCCAGGGCCTCGCCTGTCCTTCCCAGAATGTCAGAGAAGTGCTCTCTCTCCCCTCAGCTTTTCTAACTCTCACAAGTTGCAATGTACAGAGATCCCTTGAAGTCACAACACGTGCATGGTTATTTGTTTTTTCTTTATTTTTATTACAGTTTGTTTGAGGCAGGAACTTACTTTGGGGACTGTGTCTTGGCGGGGTCACTGTATAGCCCAGGATAGCCTAGATCTTGTGAGCAAGCCTTCCCTCCTGAGTGCTGGGATTAGAGGCCACCCCCACCGAGCTGCGTACACAATTTTGCCTGTTCCATACCAAGAAGATGTCAAGGCAGAAGATCATCAGTTTTGACAAGTATTTGCTAAAGGAATTTATCTTGCCTTGAAAATCTCAACAGTCATCTTAGGACAGCATAGGATGATTGACAATGCTGAGCTCCAAGCCTCCTAACGAAGGCTTTGTGCAGCACACCCACACAGGAACAGGTAGGCAGCCAGGGAACTTTCATGGAAACATCGGCTGGTCCAGACCTTAGGTGGGTTAGCCAGTAAGGAAGACCGAGAAGCTAAGGGGTAGGATTTGCTCTGCCAGAATGCCTTACCCTGGGTAGCTGCAGTGATTCATTCTGTCACAGCTGCAAACAATACCCACCCTGCGTTAAAACTGCAGGCAACTGGTTCTCTCCTGCACCTGTTGACCCCAATTTAACACACCATCCATGAAAGTAGTACTGAATTCATGGGTTGGCTTTGCCCTGGGTGGGGCTGTGGGGCTGGAAGACTCTGCTCAGGACTTTAAGTCTGAGGGACAGATGAAGGTGTCCATGAGTATGCCTCAGCACAGGTGTGACTTACCCATTTTCATTGTGAATTGTGGATTAGAGGCAGGAGAAGAGAAAAGGGGGAGACAGTGACTGAGGTGACCCCATAGTCTGCCCTTGCAGGTCTCAGGCAGGATGATGGTCATAAGGCCACCTCTTAGGGCAAGCTTGGCTTCAAGCTGGCTCTGGTGGCAGTTGAAGTCTAACCTGTACTTGATTTTCACTTTCAGTACTGGATATTGAACTTGCGGCCTCATGCATACAAGGCAAGCTCCACTCCTGCGCTCCAGCCTTCATTTTGAGAGAGGGTCTCACTTCATTGTCCAAGCCAACCTAAACTTGAAATCTTCTTGCCCCAGATCCTGAATAGTGAGATTACAGGCCCATATACTACTGAATCTGGCTTTCTGATTGTAATTAAGAAATTTACTTTTTTGATTTCCTAAGATACATGGTCTCCATATATTACCCGGATTGGCCCTGAACTCCTGAGCTCTAACGGTCCTCCTACCTCAGTCTTTCACGTTGCTGGGACAACAGAATCTTGCCAGGCCTGGCTATATCTATGATAATTACCCAGCAGGAACTGTTATATAAAACTGGATATGATGGTACATGTCTAAAATCCCAGCACCCAAGAGGCAGGAAACATAGTACAGTGGTTTGAATGTGCTTGGTCCCATGGGAAGTGGCACCATTTAGGAGGTGTGGCCTTGGAGGAAGTGTGTCACTGTGTAGGTGGGCTTTATGGACTTCTAGTGCTCAAGCTCCGCCCAGTGTGGGAGAGAGCCTCCTCCTTCTCCTCCTCTTCCTCCTCTTAGCTGCCTGCAGAAGGTAATCTTCTCCTGGTTGCCTTTGGATCAAGATGTAGAACTCTCTGCTCCTCCAGTCCCATGCCTGCCTGGACACTGCCATGCTCCCACTTTGAAAATAATGGACTGAACCTCTGAAATTGTAAGCCAGCTCCAATGAAATGTTTTCATTTATAAGAGTCACCCTTATATATAAGAGTCATGGTGTCTGTTCACAGCAATAAAACCATAACTAAGACAGTAAGTGTCAGTCTAGTTCGAGCTACAAAGCAAAGCTGCTCTCAAAATTAAAAACCACAATCTCCTCAAATAACTGTAATTCTCCACAAGCAACCAGTAGGCATTTGCCTTGTTTCTGGAGACATCAGCGTTTATCTCATTTGCTCACAAAACCTCTCGGGGAAGGCCGACCACCTAAAATTCAAGGGAAAGGACGCTTTTTAGAACTAATCCTTGCTATTCATTGTTTTTCTTTTTACACATTTCAACCTTTCTGAAATCGTTTTAACTTCTTAAAAGTTAGTATAAGCTAGAAGAGATGGTTCAGCAGTTAAGAGCACTGACTGCTCTTCTGAAGGTCCTGAGTTCAAATCCCAGCAACCACATGGTGGCTTACAACCATCTGTAATGAGATCTGATGCCCTCTTCTGGTGTGTCTGAAGACAGCTAGAGTGTACTTACATATAATAAATAAATAAATCTTTTTTTAAAAAGTTGATATATTACCCAGGGTTTTCCAAGGAGACAGAGCCAATAGGGTATAAGATGCATGTAATAATGTGGTGGGAGGATGAGAAAGAGGAGGAAGAAGAGGAGGAGGAAAAGAAGAAGAGAAATGGGTCTGGAGACTTAGGCAAACGTGTTGGAATTCTGAATGTAAAGGCCTCTGAACTGCCCTCCCACTTCTCCCAGAGGCTTCAAGCTTTCATTTTAGTCCCTAGTTCCCTGATTGAACAAGGCCCACCCACACTACAGGTTTCCTTCATTCAATGCCCTCTTGTTGAAGTCCCTCACTTCAACATCTAGGCTAGTATTTATTCAAACAACTGGACACCATAATCCCGTTGGGTTGACATAGAGATCTGGCCATGGCAAGGCATATGGTGCTTATGAGTGCTCTATGCCCCTCACTGCATGCTGTGTGGAACAGCCAATAAAGAGTTGGTTAGACAGGTGCGGTAGTGAACACCTGTAATTCTAGCCCTCCAGAGCCCAAGGCAGGAGGATTGTGAGTCTGGGTTTCACAGAGGGACCCTGACTCAAAAGCAACAACAAACATTGATGAATGGGCTGTGATTGGTGCTGCACAGCGAGCCATTTATTCAAGGTGCTCTACCCCAGTGAGTGCTGCTTTGTCCCAGGTGCTGTTCTAGGGCTGGGAATCATGGGAAATGGAGTTGGTGCTAATTAAGTCTCAGTATTTTATTTCTTCAACTAGAAAGAACATTTTTGTTTCTTTTCCTGTCTCCCTGGGTAGTGCTGCAAGTCACTGTAGCCATAAGCCCTATATAGCTCTACCATAGCAGCTCAAGAAATGAGAGCAATCAGATGGTGGCTTACTTGTGTCATGGAACAGGGACCACCAAATTATTTTAAAAAAAAAAAGTGCTTCAAGCTTTTCTTTTTCTCATTATTCAGCTGAACACTAATCTAGGTAATGAAGAAAAGGAGACTTCCTTTCAGATATTATTAAAGTTCCATATCAGTTGCTCTTGTGACATGGAGATAACCAGATTACTTTTCTGACCCAGCTCTGGGTGCAGGGAGTCAAGGCCAGCCTGTGTGTCAAGGAGTAGAAGTGGTTTTGTTTGAAACTGACAGGAGTTCAGGGCCAGCCTGGATCACAAAACAAGTATCAAACTATCCAGAGCTATTTAGTAAAATCTGCGCCAATAAAGAGAAAGGAGGTGGGGTGGGTGATAATGGGGGCGGAGCTCAGATTTCCTTGGTCACCAGCCTAAGACATGAAGCCTGAGGGGGATTCAGTGTCCATGGCTTCTGAGAAGAAGGGAGAACCGGGGCTGCAGGGATGGCTCAGTAGTTAAGAGCAGTGGCTTCTCTTCCTGAGGACCCAGACTTGATTTCCAGCATCAACACGGCAGGTCACAACCATCTGTAACTCCAACTCTGGGGAACCATTGCCCTCTGCTGGCCTTGGAGGGCACTGCACTCATTTGACGCACAGATACATGTGCAGGAAAGACACCCATGCACAAAAAATAATTTCTAAAATTTTAAATAAGGGGTAGGGGCCGCATGCTAAAGATAATGAGCGACCATCAGAAGCTAAGAGTCCACCTGCACCACGGTGGACAGCAAGGAAACAGAACCTCAATCGTCAGAAGCAGATTTCCCCAAATCCTTCCAAGAAAAGCCTGACGGCCCTGCTGGAGTCTCTAGGACATACAGCAACAGCAAGGCTCACAGGGACAGCCACTGCAGAGCTGAGAAGGGACAAGCAGATTCAGCCCTAGCCTCTGCTTGTGATGAAGTTTTGCTCTGGACAGAAGACAGACATGCAGGTGACTTGTGAGCTGGCGGTTAAAATCAGACCTGTTAAGTGGCTGGGAATGCAAATCCCTCCTTGTTCTAGTAGTCTTTGGCACATGTTTGTACAGAAGGAAAACAATTTTTAATACGATGAAGTAGAATTTATTTATAAAATTCTGTAGTTAGAAACATACAAGTCCTGTCTAGGGAAAGAGTCATCTGGCAAAATGTTTCTTAAATAGTATTAAGTATTATCATGCAAAACAAAATAAAGGAATGAGGGTCCCCATGGCATCTCCACAGCCACTGGTGGAAAGTATTAGGCTCCTCTTTATCGTGCTTAGGAAGGTAAGTCACAGCCCAGCAATTCCTGGTGCTAACGCCTTGAGGATGGACTTGGAAGAGAAGCACTGGCTTGTCAGCACTTAGGGAAGAGAGGGCCTCAGGCAGAACTACACTTCCTGTTCCCAATGTAGCCGGGCGTGCCTGGAGATAATTTAATATGCCTGGGTTAGCTTCTACTTTGCATTTAGCAAGTTTCTTCATTTGTAATCATTAGATGTTTCCTCTTCATTCATTAATTAACACATCCATCCCTCCAAATTCCCAGAACCCAAAGTACAGCCTGAAGCCAACAGACCAAACTACACAATCTGCGTGTGTGCAGAATGTGGGGACACAAGAGTACCAGGGTTCATCTGGAACACCTAGGGTTCAGAGGAGCGCATGTGGCCCAGAAAGGTGTGCTCCTAGAACGTCACTAGTAAGATGGTCAACTTGAAAAAACAGAATTTGGTCAAAATTAACTTGATAACATGCATAAGATTTTTTTTATAAAGTTGGAATAAGCAAGAACTATCTGAGGCATCCCCATCATCCTTTTCCCTCTTGAGATAGGATCTCAGTTAGCCAAGGCTGGCCTCAGATTTGCTATGTAACCAAGGATGACTTTGAACTTCTCATCTTTCTGCCTCTACTTTCCTGGTGCTGGGATTCCTGATGTATGCCAGTACCAAGCCCAGTTATTCAGTGCTGGAGACTGAACTAAAGTCTCATGCATACTAAGCAAGCACCCTCCATCCGACTTTGTCTGCTACAAACAGTGGCATTCCCGTGGCTGTTAGCTTCAAGGGCATTGACAGCTTTTATATACTCGACAACAGTGTGCACAACCCAGTTCATCTCTGCAAACAACGGTTGACTTCATACCTGACCAAGAAGCAGGTCACATCTTACTTGGTAATCAATGCGGGGGTTTCCTTACTGTCGTCTTGTTAATCCTTCCTTGTTATCTCTGAGAACTTGACACAGTCTAGATTCATCTGAGAAGGAAGCCTCCACTGATGAGACTGACCATCGTGGGCAGCATCGTTCCAGGGCAGGTGGCCCTGTGCTATGTAAGAAAACTAGCCAAGCATGAGCCCAGGGGACCGGCCAGCAAGCCAAGTTCCTCAGCTTCCTGCTCATCTATTCGTCATCACAGACAGCCTGAGAAGTGCTAAGTTAACGTGTGTAAAGCACTTAAGACAGCACCCAGTGCTTAATAAACATTAGCTAAGGAGAATAATAACAGCACTACGTTCCAATAAAATCAACGTTCTGTCCCAAAGACATGCCCCTGAGGTTTGTCTTCTATGCCATTTTAAGTTCATCTTCAATTCTTAACATCTTTTACCTTGGTATGAGTTATTAAGGAAAGCGCTGCTGTGTTTGCCGCCCATTTGTAAGCTATCCTGAGATGCTGAATAACCTAACAGCCCATCTGCCTCTGGTCTCAGGGGGATTCTAGCCAGCATACTACACAGCTCTTCTGGCTGGAATTCTGCCCTAGAAGGTGGCCCATGCTTCTGCATGCCCCAACTGCGGAGGGCCAGTCCTCTGACGCCCCAGCACGCACACAGACACCTTGTGGTTGGTGGGCACTGCTTCCTTAATCAACCCTGGCCTTCTTGCACCCCTCCCTGGAGAGACCCAGCAGCTCTTGACAGCCCAGGCATTCTTGGATCACCCAAGCCTTCCTCAGTGTCCCTTGCCAAGGAAGCAGAGGCCTGCGGGTCAAGTGCAGCAAACTCCTATGTAACAGAAACACTACAACTGAAACAGGGAACCTCTCTCTGATCTTACTGATTCCCTGTACACTTTCATTTCATGAACAGATGAAAGAGACGACAGAACAAAAACAGGAAAATCAACCCCAGGCAAGAGGCCCCAAGCATCTGTCTGCCTCCCTCCCTCTGACCTACTCCCTGCAACCTATTTTCTCTTCCCCCTTGTGAAGCAAGAACATTAGACTCCAATAACATTGTCTGCTGAGGTGTCTGGTTTGAAAATGGAAGGCAAGCCAGTCTTGCATCTAGCTGTCACTATGCCCTCTGACTTCAGTCCCTTGTGGCTAATGCGATGCCCTCAGGAGGACCCTCCGCCCCATGGGTTGTTGGGTTTAACAGTCCAAGATCCAGTTCGGATTCGGAAGACCAACCTGACCTTCCAAACCAGATCCTAGACTGGAACAGTCTTATACCGGTCCCCTCCCCAGAGCTCCCTGGACAGGCAGGCATCACGGCTCACACCATTCCTCCTTATTCCTGCCCCCAGGGAGGCCTCTCACCCACTTAATCATTCACATCATTAAAAAACTTCTCTCTGCCCCAGAGGAAAGGGACTAGATTTCTTTTGTTAAAATCTCATTAAAGTCCGCTTCAGCCTGTAATAATTTCCTAATAGATGGCAGTGCTATTCGGCTGAGATTGGGTTTTCTTTCATTTATTCTTGGGTCTCATAATTGTCTTATCTCCAAGGCATTTCGGTTGTCAGTGAAGTGTGACAGATGCTTCAGCCTGCGAGCCGCTAGCTGAGCTGAGCATTTTATAATATTCGAGGAAGATGGCTCATTCTCTGGCCTGCTTCCCTCCTCTTCTTTTGAAACTGCTTCCTATTTAGGTGCGTTGGGGGTGGGGTAATTCCCTGGTACTCCTCTGGCTGGTGGTTTTTGTCAAGCCTCCCTGCCAAAGATCTCCCCTCTGGTTGCACCTGCACGAACTCCAAAGGCAAACAATTTAAATCAAAACAAAAGTGTTTTCTGAATGTGTACCCAAATGGCAGCAATTATAGCCTTTTCAGAGACGCACAACAGTCTGTCTAGACTAGAGCATCAGGTTACGGGGGAAATCCATAACATCACAGAGGTGGCCCTGGAGTGTGAACCACGGCCCACACAACTGGCCCCGGAAGTGATTTGTGGAGTCCTGGGTTCCAGCTGGATGCAGAAGCACCTTTGGATTTAAGCCTAAACAAGGAAGTACTTTGCCCCACTCTATAAAATCTTAGTAAGGCGGAAGGAACAGTTGGGTACGTTTCCTCATTTGCCAGATGCCTGGTCTATCAGTTTCGTCCACCAATCAGAATACGTAGATGCCGACCGCCAGGTCACCTCTGCAACAGCCATAGGACAAGCCCCACCCCCACCCCCGATTTGACAGAGAAAAGGCAGTTCTGTAAATACTGTACTATTAATAACATCTCTACTCAGGCTGACTAACTACTCACTCACTGTTGGTAATATTTAAGACCGAACGTCTTACTTGGGTGAGATGGTGGGGCAGAAGGATAGGAAGCTTGGACTACAAAGCAAGAACAAGTCTCAGAAAATAAAACCCTACTGAAGAGCCATAAGATCTTGTATTAATTCCCACGTGTGTGCATTTAGGCCAGATGCTGACGTCAAGCGTCTTCCTTAATTATCCTCTACCTTATTTTCTTTTAAAGATTTATTTTATGTATGTGAGTACACTAAGTAGAGGGCATCAGATCCCTTTACAGATGGTTGTGATCCACCATGTGATTGCTGGGAATTGAACTCAGGACCTCTGGAAGAGCAGTGCTCCTAACCGCTGAGCCAACTCTCCAGTCCTATTCTCTAGCTTATTTTTTGAGGGAAGGTCTCTCACTGGCACCTGGGGCTAGCTGATAAAGGCAGACTGACTGGCTAATGAGCCCCAAGCTTACCCTATCCCTCCTCCCTGTCCCTCCTCCTCAGTACTGGATTAGAGGAGCAAACCACCTTGCCTGGTTTTAGTGTGGTACTGGGGATTTAACTCCAGTACTCGCCAACATGACAACTACTCTGCTGCTAAGCTGTGTGTACTTTACTTACAATCATCTCTAACTCCTGTTACAGGGGGCACAACACACTCTCCCGGCCTTTATAGGTACCTAGCCTGCACATGGTGAACACACACACACACACACACACACATCCAAGTAAAACATTGCATATATAGATAAAAAGTGAAGACTCTAAAGAGTATGACCTAACAACAGAAGCAAGCAGTGCCAACTCCAAGGGACCCCTCTCATCTGGCTAAAATCTTGTGTTAGCTCAGCTTAAGAGAAGGGGAGCATGCCTCCAACCCACCAAACTATCATGATAGTCTCCTTGGGAAGGGGGTTGAAGTGTTCTTTTTTTTTTTAATGACTTATTTTTTTCTATATTCTTTGTTTACATTCCATATAATTTTCCCTTTCCCGGTTCCCCCCTCCCCATAAGTCCCATAAGCCCTCTTCCCTCCACCCATTCCCCAATCAATCCTTCCACTTCTCTGTCCTGGTAATTCCCTACATTGCTGCATCAAGCCTCTCCAGGACCAGGGCCCTCTCCTTCCTTCTTCTTGGGAATGAGTTGTATCTTGGATATTCAGAGTTTCTGGGCTAATGTCCACTTATCAGTGACTGCATTCCATGTGTGTTCTTTTGTGAATGAGTTACCTTACTTAGGATATTTTCCAGTTCCAACCATTTGCCTAAGAATTTCATGAATTCATTGTTTTTAATTGCTGAGTAGTATTCCATTGTGTAAATATACCACATTTTCTGTATCCATTCCTCCATTGAAGGACATCTGGGTTCTTTCAAGTTTCTGGCTAGTATAAATAAGGCTGCTATGAACATAGTGGAGCATGTGTCCTTATTGCATGCCAGGGAATCCTCTGGGTATATGCCCAGGGATGTGTATAGCAGGGTCCTTCAGAAGTGTTGTGACCAGTTTTCTGAGGAACCACCAGACTGATTTCCAGAGTGGTTGTACAAACTTGCATTGGGAAAAGATCTTTACCAACCCTACATCCAACAGAGGGCTAATATGCAATATATACAAAGAACTCAAGAAGTTAGACTCCAGAGAAACAAATAACCCTATTAAAAATGGGGTACAGAGCTAAACAAAGATTTTTCACCTGAAGAACTTCGAATGGCTGAGAAGTACCTTTAAAAATGTTCAACATCATTAGTCATTAGGGAAATGCAAATCAAAACAACCCTGAGATTTTTCCTCACACCAGTCAGAATGGCTAAGATTAAAAACTCAGGAGACAGCTGGTGTTGGCGAGGATGTGGAGAAAGAAGTGCTCTACCACTGCCACTATGGTGCTGCCTCACCTGGGGGTCACTGGGAGTCAAGCTGTTTGCAGATGGTGATTTAACAACACTGGTCAGTGAGAGAGAGAAAGCAACACCAAAGGCAAATCAGACGAAGATACGTTCTGACTTGGACTGGGAGGTAGCCGGCTTCACCAGAGAAAAGGTTGGGCACTCAAGAGACAGACATGTCCTGGTTTTCCTCTCAGGATAAGCTAAGAAGACTAGATTGTGTGCTGAGGACAAAGGGTATCCATTCTCATTGTAAATCCGGAGGACAATAGTCACATATATACTTTGGGAACTCCCTGAGAGCGTTTCTATTGTTAAAACAGAATATGCAGGGCTGGATAATTTATAAAGCAAAGAAGTTAAAACAGGGAGATGGCTGGGTGGGTAAAGTGCCTACTGCACAAAGACAAGAATCTGAGTTTGAGCTCCTGGCACCCATAAAAAACCCTGGTGTGTGTAGTGACATCTGTAATCCTAGAACCTGGTTGGGAGACAGGGAGATTCCAGGGGCAGGTGGGGGCTGGGGGTGGGGGGTGGAGAGGGATTACTGACCAGCCAATAGAACCTGATTGGCAAGCCACGGTTCAGTGAAAGGCCCAGTTTCAAAAATAAGTTAATAAATAAAGTGGATTACAATAGAAAAACCACCTAACACCAGGCCTCTGCACACAGCCACAGGGTGCCTGTACTCACACAGATGCACACATATTACGCACACACACATTTTTAAAAGGAAAGTGCTTGCTGCCTTTCCCTGACTGTGATAGACTACCTGAGATAAAGAATCAGTTTCTGCTCATGGCTTTAGAAGGCTTGGTTTGTGGTAGGACTTTAGCAGAAGAACATCTTGAGGTTGGGTATGCATGTGTGTGTGTGTGTGTGGGGGGGGGGGTGATAGTAAGAACACACTACTTCCTTCATGTTGGCCTGGAAGCAAAGACGAAGGAGAGGGCTAGGGTCCCAACATGCCCATCAAAGGCATACCTCCAATGACTTAACTTCCTCTCAGCAGATCCTACTCTTACATGTTCAAACTCCAGCAGGAGCCCCTGTAGGCTCATGGTTCTGGAGACTGGAAGTCCCGGAGTATGGCTTTGGCATGTGCTTTGCCTCTGGTGAGTACTGGCAACCAGAAGAACTGAGTCAAACTATGCTCACCATGTGATCTAATTATATCTTCATACCCTGTGGGGAAGGAGGCAGCTATATTTGTCTTTTAGGAGAGCAAAGAAGGAGCACAGCTGCTAATCTATCAGAAGTTAGCAAGAGGACAGACAGGCTCAGGAGGGTTCTTTGGGGTTTGGGCGTGTTTGCCTGTTTTTATTGCTTCTCCTTTGTTTCTTTCTTAAATGAAGTCTGACTATGTTGGTCCTGATTGTTCGCAAACTGACTGCCCTGCTTTAATCTCCCAAGGGTGTATAATTGTAGACGATTAGTAGGCAGAGAGGACATCTGTGAGGGTCAGGAAGGCAAACAGGTCCCCGGAAGGGAATCTGGGAAATGGCAGAAAGGAGTCGAGAGCCATGGATCAGGGCTGAGAGAAGCTCTGCCTTACGAAAGACTGTGATTTCTGTCTTCCAGGGCACAGTCTGGTGAGGCCCAGAAAGACCGACAGCTACAGACTGAGAGAGGGCTGAGGAGGTGTGGCAGGGGTGCAGCTCAGTGGAAGAGCGCTTGCCCAGTACTCTCAGTTCAACCCCCGACACTGAAGAACAGGCACACTGATTTCAGATCTGCTGCTGCTTCTTAGGAAATTTCTGGAACCTCTTCTGCGCTGCCTTGAGTGCACTCTCTTTCCCCAGTACTAAAACCCTTCTGAAAAGTCTTCAGACCCTGAAACTGGAGGCGGCTCCTAGCGACACCACCTACTGCACGATGCCCAGAGGTTGAAAGAGCCCCGTCTCAAGCCAAGAAATGAGTCTGGTGATCTTTGTCATAGCTGCTGAGTGGCTTCAGGCCCAGAGACTTTAGAAGCCTGCTCTTGCTCTTCATGTAACCTCCAAGGCAGTTACAGTTCATCCCACGGCACCAACTGACACACCAAGAAATTATGTGCAGGCCATGTCCCCTGCCTCATCCCCACTGTCCCACTCTGCTGTCCCTGTCCACGAAGGGGATTTCATATGGTAGGTCACTGGCATCCGCTGAGCTTACGCGGGTTTCTGCATTTCCAGTAAATATTCCTGGTCTTTGGTATATAAACCCTGAGCTCTCTAGGCTGCCTGAGTGGAAATTTTTAACAAGCTGCTCCTTCAGCTGCAGAGCCATACAAGATGTGATTTTCTTAACGTGAGTGTTCCCACAGAAGCTAATAGATGGCCATTACCCGGCTCTGGACACAGCCTATTACTCAGTTTGATCTCACCAGCACTAGCAAAAGGCCCATTTGCAACATTAGCCAACAGCTGGATTTATTATATCCAGTTCCATGAATAAGCAGATGGACTATTGTTGGCACAGGCTGCCTGCTGAGCAGCTGACACTGCCTCTGTGCTCCACTGCTCCTCTTAGCAAGAATCCCCTACTCAGGGCCACCACTTGCCATTCATAGCCACCATGCAGCTGACCCATGGTGCCTCACTGTTGCTGAGACAAGGGAGGAGACAAACAGGAGGAGCCAGCCCAGGTTTAGGCTGCGGGAGGCGGTGTGAAGCAGGGAATGTGACTTAGCTCTGCTAGCTCTCAGGCACCGCTGCAGAGCTGGGAACTAGGTCAGCAGATACAGCCAGCTACACGTGCTAATCAGTCTCTCATACCAGAGGAGCAGAAGCATCCCCACACTTAGGCCAGCCGGGGTCCCAGACCACAACATTACTGGCTCTGAATAGGTAACAACTGAGTGAAAGAAATTCAGAGACCGTTTCCTTTGCTAGAGGACTGATAACTCTAGAGAAAGTGCCTTTAGCTCTTTCTCAGTCCTCCACAGCCTTCAATGGAGCAGAAGGAGCCCGTGGACGCGCAGGAGCTCCCTTGGCAATGTCCTCATTTGGTTTAAGACAGGTCTTAGTCTGCAGCCCTGGTTGACCTAAGATTCACCTTGTACACTCAGAGATCTACCTGCCTCTGCCTTCTGAATCCTGAATTAAAGGCATGTGCCACCATGCCTGGCTGTATTGGTTATTTATTTTGTTGCTATGGTAAGATACCTAACCAATGCGACTACAGGGTTTATTTTGCTGCAGTTTTAGAGTGGAGTCCACCATGGTGGGGAAGTCTTGGTGGCAGGAACTTGAGGTAGCTGGTCACACGACTCTGCCGTCAGGAAGCAGATGAAAGCATCAGTGCCCAGCTCAGTGTCCATCTTATGAACCACAGAATGGGGCCACCACCCACATAGGGTGGGTCTCTCCATCATAGCTAATCTAATAGACATCCCTTCACAGACTTCTGCAGAGTTTTGTTCCCCTGGTAATTCTAATCCCATCAAACTGACAGTCAAATTAACCATCTTATTTGCCAGATGTGGTGGCCCACATGGTAGCGATGAATTGGGTAATCCTCTTTGGCTCCCTGTGGGTCCTGAACATGCGCTGCACCTGCCCAAAAGCTCTTTGGATTTATGAATGAAACACACACACACACACACACACACACACACAATACACCAGCTAATTTTGATATGCCTTGACTAGCTCAGTGGCTGAGCACTTCTAAACCTCCCCACAGCAAGCAAACACTCCCCTCCTGTATTCCTGAGTTAACATCTTTTAAAATATTTCATCTCTGCTACCCCAGAGCCCTGTCCTTCCTCTTTCTTGGGCAGTTTGTCTGTCTCATGTTCTGCAGCAAACCCTTTTTTACCTTAACCCTAACCGTCCTCTTATTTGATTGTTATGTGTACCTGTGTCTGTGAATGTATGCATGCTGCAGGAGGCTAGATGTGGCCGTTGGACCCCCTGGATCTTGAACCAATGAACAGGGCTGCTGGGAACTGAACTCAGGTCCTCTAGAAGAACAGCAAGTGCCCTTAACCACTGATCCACCTCTTCAGCCCCCTAAATTCCTTCCAATTTTATTTAAACATCTGTCATTACTATAACAATCTCTAGATTTTCAGGCCCCCATGTAGGATGGGGGAACGTGACGATGTAAGACTGGTTTCTGCTAGGTTGAGGGTTGTGGTTTCAAGAACAGAGGCCATGTCACATGTTACTGTCACCTACTGTTAGCATATCCAACCAACAGTCATGGGGCTGAGAGAAAAGGTGAGACACAGAAAGGGCAAGTGCTTGGGGACAAAGGATGGAGTGAGGATGAGAGGAGAGAGGAGGGAGGAAGAGAAATAGGAAATGCACATGAGAATGAGCTAACAGAGCCCTGAGCGAGGCTGTGTCCTGGCTGCGTGTCTGGCAAAGGACCTCTGGGAAACTGTAGCAAGGAGAAACTTGTTCCCAACAGAAGGAAAACAAACCTAAACATCTGCTGCCTCTGCGTGCCAACAAAAGGATGGGCCATGAGGTGCTGAGCCCCAGGGGAGCACACTGATTCAAGCCACCGATTTCTATTGTCTAAGGGGGTGGGAGTGTGCCTCACAACAGAGGGCTGGCCCTGGTCCATCAGCCTCCCCAAGGGACCCTGTGTCTACAGAGCAGCGCCATGATCATCAGGTAATCACTGGGACCAAGAGACTAATGCTGTCGGGTTCAAAAGCACAAATCTCTGTAGAACCAGTACAATTAGAGTCTGTGCTTATCACAGAAGGCTTCAGTGGAATTTTACCAAAGCCAAGGTGATGTAGGAACTTGAGGGGAAGGGTGGAGGGCAGAAGGTAGCCAGCCAATGCACAACTTTCTCCAGGGTCTTGGGGACTACAAAAGGGTCTCGGTGCTGTAGACGGTTGCTGAAGAAGAGTAACAGAGGGTACTCTGGGTACAGGCAGCTCAAGGAACCATGAGAAAAGGGATGTCTGGACAGAATCCATAGCAGGGCCAGGCCAAGAACACAAAGTTGGTTGGCAGCTCCTACAAGAGTGGCTCTGCTTGTCCAGGCCAACCACAAATGCTCAGTTCCCAGCCTATAAAAGTCCACACCCTGTAGTCTCTTTCTACCCGTGTCAGCCACAAAACCATGCTCCTGAATGCAGAGGCATACAGAATACAGAAGCACCTAAGGCCTTCGCCCTCCACTTCCTCAGATGTGGAGAGGTGAAAGCTTCTGTCTTATCAGCCACCAACTACCTCCTCTGATTGTCACCTTCACTTTCCTGAGGGGTCGGAGTTGCTGCCATCTCTAGATGAGAACAGCGAGCCTACGAGAGACCACCGTATCTAGATGAGAACAGCGAGCCTACGAGAGGTCACCCAAGCTGCTTTGTGCTAGAACTGACGAGGGCACTTACTACACTCCAGGTACCGTAACCCAGAACTGCATGAGGTGGGAGATGGGACACTTCCGCTCAGACACGTAGGGGCAAGAACGCTACTGTCATGTCTCATTTCAGTTTTTCAGTTAGCAATTAGGCTTTCGTTTATCTCCTTGGCCCAGATTGACCTTCTACAGCATGTTGAGAAACACTAGTTGGCTCCCAGGCCTCCGGCAAGTAGAGTTTGTGTAAGGACTTGCCACTTGCCAGCTTTCCTGGGAACCTTCCCAGGAGCGAGCACACTGCCAGAGCACCATGGCTGTTTCTGTGCGGCATCAGTGGCTACAACCTTGGAATTCAACCTCCAGCTTATTAAAACGACAAATTACCCACCGTGAGAACTGCGGGGCACATTCAGGTGGAAAATGGTGTTTTTTTTTTTTTAATGATGTGATTTAATTGGAGCTATCTCTCCATCCACTCGGTCCTCGAGTGAGGTAGAGAAAGCGCTGAGAGGAGCAGTTGGCCTCTGCCTCCGGCTCCTCCTTACAGATGCCGCCTCTCAGAGAAGGAAGAGGGGAAACCACTCTGGGAACTGATTCAAGCTGAGAGAGACCAGGCCCAAGGGAGATCCTCTGCAGCTTTCAAAGGCCTTTGGCTCTGTCATTCAGCCGCGTTGAGGTCCCCTAGCACAAGAAGGATGGCTCAGGACTCTGTGGCCTGCCTTTTGCTCCTTGGCCCCGGCTACCTCTGATGGAAGTGAATACATCTGAAGGATGTTTACAGGGAGGGATAGTGGGAGGATGAACCCAGATGGGCCAAGTTTCACAGGCTGAGGCGTTTCTAAAACTGAGTTGCAAATGTGAGTTTTTAAAGTCTGATTTCCATTTTGGACCATTTGGTTTTGACATTTCTGTTGTATCCCATCACACTTTCGACTTTCAAATAGATACTGTTTTAGCATGTAGATAAATCTGTCAGTCTACGTCACACACATGGGCCTTCATCCTTACTCTCCTAGATTTGGAAAGAAGCAGGTAAATATCCCCCAGATGGCTCTGTGGATGTGTCAGGTGGGGCAAAGTCAGGGGACAACCTTGTTCCTTGGGTGTTACTGTCTTTTGTTCTTTCCTTTTGACACAGAGTCAGGGATTTTCCTGTCTCTGCTTCCCTGCACTGGGATTACAAGCATGCTCAGCTTTAAAAACAAAACAAAATACCACCACCAGCACCACCACCACTATCATGAACATCACAGACCAAACTCAGATCCTCCTGCTTGTTCATGGGATAAGCACTTTACCGAATGAGCCATTTCCCTAACCCTGGAATATTTTTATTTTTGCCATTTTCCTAGAATGATAGGGTGAGTGCCTGAATCTGTCACTGTAGTGTACCTTAGTGCGGGATCAAGGTTCCGGGCATTGTGTTTGGGAAGAATTCATGGAGAACATGAGTTTTAAATATAATTTAAATTTTTTGACAGATTTGGGGCTTGCTTTATGCATATTTAAAAATTTTCCCAAGGAAAACCAGAGTCACAAGTTCTTTATATTCACTTATGAAAAGTACAAGTAGAAACAGGGTCCTTCAAAGGGAGGGAAGCATGTCAGAATGTCGCTTTTATTTAGGACGTGTGAGGACAGCACATGATTAGTTACAGAGCCAGAGCCAAGTTTACCAGATGACAGCTCAGACTTCACACGGGGCTCACAGCCTACCTGAGTGGGGGCAGGGCCACAGAGAACACACTTTAAAAAGAAACAATTACACATGTTAAGAGTGTGGCGCTCTGGATGCCAGAGCAGAATGCAGTTCTTCTGTGGTTCACAGTTTGATATCTGACATCAGAAGATGCAGGATGCACTCTTAGGTCTTCCATTCACTGCCCAGGGCAACCCTTGTCTTATTTAAACATTATTTAAGCCCCCATTATCTGTGCAGTGAAAGTCTTAGGTAAAACTCCAGCTTCTGTGAGTCTGTAAAAACAGAAAACCGTCTGGGGTTCAAATCCAGTGGGGAAGAGTGCTTGCCTCGTATTCACAAGATACACACATTCATGTATACACACACACACACACACACAGTCAGAGACACACACTCAGGTCCAGGTATACTACATTCTAGTCATGATCTGAGTTGAACTTAACAAGATGACCTACCTTGTCACCTCCAATGTCTCTGGGTGGCAGCACAAGACTTTCCCAAGATCAGCCCACTGATCCATCCAACTTCAACTTTGTTGCAGGTTTCGTGGAGAGGATATATCAGTCTGTGGTTACATTTCAGAAATAAATACCTGAAAGATGTATTTACACAGCATTTCCTGGGCACTAAAATTTGCTTGTGGTCCACGTACCTCCTACACCATTTACCTGCCTCCCTAGGAAAGGCAGCTCTGTTGGGAAAGAGCCTCCTGATGGCTCCTGTTCATGTGGAATGCTGTGCATCACTTTCCTGACTGAAAGTTCCTGCTGCACGCTCTCTCATAAACTATACTTTCTCGGCAGCCGAGCAAGGCTTGACCTTTACCACTGATGGCCACTGTCCAGGCCTCCAGTATAATCCAGTCCTGGCCTGAGGAGGGACCCTGAAAAGCCAGGCCCATCAAATCTCCTGGAATACATTTGTAACAGTTCATCCAACTTGCTACACATCTTGCTCATTATGTTGCTGTATCCTGGAACCTGTTAGCATTTGAAATAAGGATGTAATGAAACTTATGTTATTTTCATTATTTACATTGTATGTGCCTCTAGGTACAGGTCATGTGTAACCATGTGTAACCATGGGGGCCAGTGGACAGTATTAAATCCCCTGGAGCTAGAGTTACAAGACCTTGTGTTGGGTGTTAAGAACCAAAAAAGGTAGATCTGGGAAAGAGGTAAGAGCTCTTAAGCACTGAGCCATCTCTCCAGCCCTGACCTGAAGTTAGACAGAGATTGCGATATTTGTTCATGATCACACTCTTTTAGGCTGTGAGCAATCTGATGTTTAGGATTTAGTCAATTGTTGATTAAATTGATTTACAGTTCTCCAGTAGCAGGAACAGCACCTGGCATATGCTAGGCTCTCAACAAATGCTGTCAAAATTCAATGAATCATTCGAGGGAAATGATATCTAAAATAATACCTAAACTGCTGGTGTTACTATCTTCAGACTCTCACAGTCAAAGGAATGAATGTGGGCTATCAAAGGAGCTTACTGTCAGCTGAAGGGACAGAAGTTTAAAGGACGTTTGGAGGTCGCTGCGGCCTGGGATGGGCAAACTTGTTGGCATGACTAACACAGGCTGTGTCTGAAGATGAAGCTGTATCAGCCGAGGCCATGCACAGCTCACAATGCCTTTGAAAAGCAGCCAGAATGAATCAGAGTGAGTGAACAGAATTTGTGGCCTTGGGGCAGGGGCTTCCACACAACTGCCTAGAGATGTCTGTGGTTGTTACCCATCATCTCACAATCCCTACAACAGAACCCAGAACTGAAGTGGAAACTTGAGGGTTCTCTGGTAAGACAGTTGTGTCGGGTGGTATTCTGCTGGGGCAGACACATGAAGGAGTGTTTCCTTTAAGCGGAGACAGGTGCAAGGATGTTTCATTGAAGCAAGCATGTGAAAGGGCGACTGACGAAGGATCCTTCTATAATGTCATAAATGTATTGGTTCGCCTTACATGGGTTGTTGAGCTCCATTTGTTGTAAATCCATAGAGAAACACACCAAAAAACTTCTGGTGGTGTGCTGGTGGCTTTTTGCTGCTTCTGCAGACTCAGGCCAATTGGCAGTGATGTCAGCTGATACAGAGTCACATGGAGTTTTGCTAAGACAGACTCATGTGCTGAGGCAAGACACGCGGTGAGGCCGGACTCATGGAATACTCATGAAGTTTTGAGAGAATATAAATAGGAGTCAAGGGACAGTGACAGAGGCTTGGCTTGATTGCAAGGCTAGCTCTGCAAAGCTTCTTGGCCTCTTGTCTTTGCTGATCTTAGCTTTGTTGGACATGTTAAAGGACTTCTCCTGGGGTCTCTGCTGATCCTGGTTCCTCCTGCTGACTTGTGCTGATTGGCTGAGGCCTGGCTGTCTCTGCTAGGTCATGCCATCATTGCTGCTATCCCAACACTACTGAACTGAACTGCTGGTATATCTGTGAAGTATTTACGAGTGGACCGAGCTGCTGCTGCTGACTCCTGTGAACTGAACTGCTGATTTCCTGACAAAGCAGATGGGATTTGTTCCAAAAAACAATTTCTAAACAGGTTCACTTCCCCCACATCCTAATAACCTTTCTTTTCCACTACCTATGGTGGGTAGTGGGCTAGAAGGGAGGTTAAAGTGTTTAAGAATCGTTATTTAAAAGTAGGATTGAGGGGAAAAAAACTAAGGACAACACAGTATAGGCATCCAGGATAGGTCAAAGAAAGACAGTGGGTGAAGGTCACACCCAAGGACCATTTTGTATAGTCATGCAAAATGCACTTAGGATGTCCTAGGACCAGCAGCAAACAAGGAGGACATATCGGATGGTCCACAGCAGCTAGTGAAGGAGGCATCCCCTGTGGCTGTGCTCTCATTTGGTTTCTGGGCTGGCTTAGCCATGGCACTTGCAGTTACAGGTGAGAATCTTCTGGGCTGAGAATGCGGCTCATTGATGAACTATGAACCTGGCATGCATGAGTGTGTGTGTGTACAATTCCCAGGCACCACAAAAGCAAGGCAGGGGACTGGTGAGATTGTCAGTGGGTAAAAGTGCTTGCTGTTAGGCCTGGTGACCTGAGTCTGATTTTCAGGACCCACAAAGTAGAATAGGCTCAACTCTAGCAAATCACCCTCTGATCCCCACACACTGGCATGTACCCACACCCTTACACACAAAATTAATACATGTAATAAAAGTTTTTGAATGAAACGAACGAACCTCTTGCCCGCTTCTGCCAGGACATGGATTTGGGCTCTTCCCAAGCATTCCCTCTGAAACAAAAGGTAAAGCCTCTAACACTTCATCAATGAGTCTATTGATCCTGGTTCAATAGGGCAGGGGCATATTCCAAGCCAATAGGTAGTTCCCTGGCTATCAGATACACTCACTTGTAGATAGCATGGCAGATGGGGTTGACATAGCCAACCTAGACCTGAATAGGATCCAGAGAAGGGCTTCGGACCCGTGAGGGGAAGGCAAACATGTCAAACTGATGACTGACAACTGGACTCCTTCTGTAATGGGAAATGCTGGCTTAGATTGTGTGAGTAAAGAGCCTGAGAGATGTAGAGCTAAACACTGCCTGACTGATGTCTCTGGAGGCGTGTATGAGGCTAGGAGCAAGAGAAGCTGTGGAGGGTTCAGTCACATTTTGGGGTACATCATGTCTGAAAACCCCATTTCTGGGTTTATGTGTGGTCACTTCTTCCTGCTTTGCTTCCTTTTTAATTTCTGAGGTCAGCCTGGCCTTGAACCCTGGATCCTCCTGCCTCTGCGTTCTATGCTAGGACGAAAGGCACACCACTAAGCCCAGAATAAGCATCTAAGCTACATAAGCATCTGCTCTCTGTGTGTTGGAATGAATTGAGCTTGTTTGGTTTTCATTTCTGAAGAAGGAGAAGGAGAGGAAGAAGAAGAGGAAAAGAGGGAAAAGAGAAAGAAGAGGAAGAAGGAGGAGGAAGAAGAGGAGAGGAGGAGGAGAGGAGGAGGAGGAGGAGGAGGAAGAGGAGGAAGAAGAAGAGGAAGAAGAAGGAGGAAGAGGGGAGGGAGGAGGAGGAGGAGGAGGAAGAGGAAGAAGAAGAAGAAGAAGAAGAAGAAGAAGAAGAAGAAGAAGAAGAAGAAGAAGAAGAAGAAGAAGAAGAAGAAGAAGAAGAAGAAGAAGAAAAAAAAAACAGCCAGGAGTAGTGGCTAACATCTTTAATCTCAGAATTTGATTGGCAGAAGCAGCAAATGTGATCTATGAGTGCCCAGCCTGGTCTACATAGAGAGCTCCAGGACTGTCAGGACTATAGAGAGAAACCCTGTCTCATAAATAGGTACACAGAAAGAAGGAACAGTGAGATGTTTCAGTGAGTAAATGAACTTGAAAGGAACTTGTTGCCAACCCTACAAATGAGCTTGGTTCCTGGAACCCTCCTACAAGCTGTCCTCTGACCTGCACACATTCCCTGTTCTCTCTCTCTCTCTCTCTCTCTCTCTCTCTCTCTCTCTCTCTCTCTCTCTCTCTCTCTCTCTCTCTCTCCATTTGTTTTGCTCCTGCAAGTTGTTGGGTGCCCCCTTCTGGTCCCAGCATTGTTCCAGTCACTCTGTTCATTACAGAAAAGACTGGAGCTAGCGTCTCCAAGCAACTTACCGTTCCTGTGAGGGATTACACCATGTGCATTTTCTAATGGCTGTCTGCTGTGCTACACGTGGGCCATGGCATCTTGAGCTCTGAGTTAATCTGATTTTATTCTAGGATCTATCAATGAAGAATAGGGTATGTCAATGATGGCAGCTGTAACAAGCCCTAGCCCTCTCGGCTCCCACCAAAGCACTTAAGGAGACTGACTTGCCCTCCAGTCAGAATCTTGTTCAGCATGGCTGATCATCGTGCATCTGGCACTGCTGCCTGAGAAGATTGTTCATCATTCCAGAACTGATGCTGGCCCTCTTGATACATCATCTGCAAGTGGGGTGTGTGGAATGGAAACTCGGAAACCATTCCCACTCCATTGGCTCAATCCCTCCTCATGACCTTGGCTTCACATCAGGATGGGAGGTCCTTGTGCTGTGTCTCTAGGGCTTTCTACCAGTCTGTCCCTGTGCACTGTGGAAGTCAAGCTATGCCACCTCATTGTCCTCTGTGAGGGAAGCTAGGCAGCTCCAACAGCATAAGGCAGTTGTAGACACACAAAATCACCTGTTTTCTGGAATGCAAATAAAAACAGAGATGAGATGCACTGCACCTTCCCTCCTCCGCACCTGAGAAGGGGGAGAACCAACAATTCAAGTGTTGGTTGGTGGACATAGGTGATCTTCAGAGAGCTGCCAAGCTGGCTGAGAAAATGGTCTACCAAGTCCCTCAGTGACTGAGTTGAGAGCTATACTATGACAACCCCAGGTAGTACCCATGGTAGTAACCCGAGGCATAGACATGAAAGAAATGGAAGCATATGCACATACAAACACACTTGCCCCTGAAAATGTACAGCAGCATTTTACACAACAACCCAAAGGGGGAACAATCTAACAGTCATCAACTGGCCAACAGATGTATAAGAGTGTTGTGTTTCAACTGGAATTCCAACTAGCCACCAGGAGGCATGGATGCAAGCACTAACCTGGGAGATCCTTCATCATATCACATGGAAGAAGCCTACTGGAGAGACAGTAGGTCACATTGTCCTATTCCTACAGATACAGAATAGGTAAATCAGATGGCCAGTGACAGCTTAGGAATGGGGTAAGTAGCTAAATTAAGGATTCTTTATTTACATTAATTATTGTATTATTATTATTATTACGTGTGTGTGCACTGTACTTATGTGTATGTGAGGATGCACACATGCCACTGTGTATTATGGAGATGTGTGTATGTGTGTGTGTGTGTAAATTGGAGAATCTTGGACAGCTAGCTCTGCTTCCATCATGGAATCTAGGGATTTGCATTTATCCTCTGAGTCATTTTATCAGCCCTAAGGATGCTTTCTATAGTATAAAACATATAACACTGACTGTGCTGGTGTTGCTAAAAACAAACAAAAACCACCATCACCACCACCACCAACAGCAACAACCCACTGGTTATATGGAGTTTTTCTTATTGTTTGTTTACTTACTTTTGGACAGGTTCTTGCTATGTAGCTCTGGCTAGCCTGGTATTCTCTATGTAGCCCAGGATGGCCTTAAGTTTATAGTGGTTCTCCTGCTTTAGCCTCACCTGAGTACTAGGCACAGGCATATACCACTGTAATGGTTTGAATATGCTTGGCCCAGGGAGTGGCACTATTAGGAGGTGTGGCCTTGTTGGAGTGGGCGTGGCCCTGTTGGAGGAAGTGTGCTATTGTGGGTGTGGGCTTTAAGGCCCTCATCCTAACTCCTGGGAAGCCAGTCTTCTCATTTGCCTTTAGAATAAGATGTAGAACTCTCAGCTCTTCCTGCACCATGCTGCCTGGACACTGCCATGCTCCTGCCTTGATGAGAATGGACTGAGCCTCTGAACCTAAGTCAGCCCCAATTAAATGTTGTCTTTATAAGAACATCTTGGTCATGGTGCCTGTTCACAGCACTGAGAAACCCTAAGACACCCACTGTGCTTGGTATGGTTGCACACTTTTAATAACTGACTGGTTTAACAGTGCTATGGGTTAAACCCAGGACCTTGTGTGTGTTAAAAGGGCACTCTACCATTGAGCTACATCTCCAGCCTGGTTAACCCTTTAAATGGATGAGTTAGAACTCTAAGGTATAGGAACTGTATTTTTGTTGAATCTGTTTTTCTAAAGACAAGAGATGCATATTAATACTGTCACTAAGCCCAGCACACAGGGAAGTTCAGGGCCCTGAGAGAAAACAGCTGGCACACTGAAATGAGCAATTATGGAGATTAATGAAGGTCTATTCATAAAGATGTGGCCAAACTATTAGAGCCCAACAAAGGATGGTGTAGGGTCCTTGGGCAAAGGGGAGGGAGTCCAGGCATAGTGGCACTTAGGGCTGCTTTCCAGGAGAAAGAAGCTACTGCCCACAGCAGCCTGGCAGGAGAACTTACAACTCACAACCTGTGTCTGTGGAGACCCCACCCGAGGGAAGCCTGCAGACCCAGGAGTCAGCCTCGGAGGCCATGCGCAGAACAGTTCTGACAATCATGGCCCCTGACTCAGCTTCCTTTGTTTTTGTCCCCTTCAGCCAATCCTGCAACAGGGCCAGGTCCGGGCACTGTTATGGTCTAATAAGGAACTTCTTGACTCTAGCCAGGTGTGGTTGCTCACACATATAATCCCAGGACTTGGAAGGCTGAGGCAGGACGGTTGCTGTGAATTTAGGGCCAGCCTGAGCTACAGAAATTCTGAATCAAACAAACAAATCTGCTTCTGACAAAGCTTGAGTATTTTCCAGGAGCAAAATACTTGCAGGCTTCTGCAGAGATACCCTGTGCTTCCTTCCAGAGAGGCTGGAGAAAGGACTACAGAACTTTTCCCCATCCGCTTAGAATGGGGATTGGGGGGCGGGAGGGTGGGGGTGGGCAATGGGACAAACTGCTGTAGGACCTTAGCTCTGCAGAGCAGGTAGAGAAAATACCTAAAGCCCACCAGTAGGAGGCAAATTCTCCACTTCCTGTTCTAGTAACATTTGCTGCTCCAGGGTCATTTCTCCTGGAAGTGTGGTTTCCTTTCTCAGCAGTTTTTTTCAGGTCCAGATTTGCATTTGGATCACAGTCTGGGAATGCCTGCCTTCCGTGGGCTGCACCACATGTCCTCTGCTTGTTCTACAGTGGAATCTTAACTCCCTATGCAACTGTTTAGAATTACTGGCTTTAGGCAGTCTTCAAAAAGGCAACTGAGATAAAATGAGGCTTACCATAGACCTGTATTTTTTTTAATATATTATTTCACTCTCTACTTCTTTTTTTTATTCAACATATTCTTTATTTACATTTCAAATGATTTCCCCTTTCCTGGATACCCCCCCCCCCCTGAAAGTCCCATTTAAAAAAAAAGACCTGTATTTTCTTAAAGAAAGCTCAGGACACATACACTCAGAGGGGCAACTGTGGAAGGATGAACGTGGTCATCTATGAGCCAAAATCATGCTCGGAAGAAGCCCAGATGTTCTAAGATTGCAATAGAAGGTTCTGGCTGTAGAATCTGCCTAGCCTGCACTCTTTGTTATGGTAGCCCCAGAAAACCAATGTGCCACCATCCCTGTTGGAAGTGAAGGATCATTCAATGTCTCCTGCATGCAACCCTTCCTCCTGGCTGGCTGAAAATGAGTCAGCTCTAACTGGAGTCCTCTTTCAGATCTGTGGGAACTCTAGGGACTGTATCAGACCTGGTCTGTGGTCACCGGTCTCTGATGACTCATCACCTGGGTGATCGCTGCCACCATTCTCCTGTGTCTGGGTCTGGACAAAGTCCCCAAAGCTCAGTGACTCCTCACCTCCACCAGCCCTCAAGGCAGCATCCCCTGAGCCGCCTTGGCAAGAGGACGATCCAGTTAAGTTTTGGAAAGGCATGTCTTTCCAAAACCACATAAAAGGCACATGATACTATCTCAGCACACACACTGCTTTGCTTTGGTACAGCTGGATTCTAAACTACATGGTGTTTCCTGTGAGTCAGAGTCCCTGTCGAGGCACAGATGAGACTGCTGGATTCCTGCTTTCCTGACCCCCAGAGTCAAGTCAGCAGGCAGCCAGATTTAGTCTTCACCTCAGGTGTCCTAACAAGGAACCAAACTGGGACTGGAAGAATGATGCACAGGTGTGACAACCACCCCCTCACCTACTGTGGCTGGAGGTTGTCATGGAAACAAAACCCATTTCCAGGGTGTAGGTAGCCACCTTCTGGGACCTGTGCTCAGACCCATGAACAGCCTCTTACTAAAAAGCCAGGATTAGCTTGATGCAGGTGCCGATGGCTTTCTAGGCTAAGACCAGGCAACTTCCTACATCTCTGCTGGCCTGCACATGAAAAATGCCTGCCAGAAACAGCCTCTTGCTGAAGACTCTTGTTTGAAAACCTAACACCACTGGCCAGTAAACCTAGGTCTTCCCTCCTACCACCCTTTATTGCTGCCTCTAATACACACACACCATGCACAAATGACCCATTTTGCTTGTCAAGCTTTTCCAAAAGGTGGGAGGACACCTGTCAGTTTCCACCGATATGCAGAGAGAGGATGCTCACACAAGGTCTGGACATCACAAGCCAGAACACCCAGTCGCTATCTGGGTGATGTCAGCTTTTTCTTTGGTCTATTTGGGGAGCTCTTGAGGAAACGCAGTGCAGCAGTAGGCAGGATCTGCCTATGTGTCCAACTCAGGTGGACACCAGGAAAGCCTGGAGAAGCGGTGCTGTAGAGATGGGAGGACTGTGGTGTGGCCTCTGAGACTGTCTCTCCAAGTGGCCGGAGAGATGCTCAGAATTCAGGACTCTAGTTCAGAGATCTAGTTTCTCACTTTGATGTATGTGCTTCCATCATTTATACCCCACCCACCCACCTCTAAGTTTTTTGAGACAGGGTCTTGCTAAGTGGCCCTGGCTGGCTTAGAATTAGCTATGTATGTGTAAGATTTCTAAAGACTTATTTTTGTATGAATGTATGCCTCAAGTGCAGGTGCTTCCAGAAGGTAGAAGAGGGCATCAGATCAGGTCACACTGTGGGTGCTAGGATGTGCTCTCAATCACTGAACTATCTCTCCAGTCCTGGAATTTTATTTTCATCCAACTCCTAATTGCTTCTTTCCCTCTCACTTATGCTGACATTTCTCTCTTCCACTGCCAAAAGCTAAGCGGGAGGGAAGAAAACATTGTTGAGTTCAAGGTCATCCTTCTCAGGGTGAGCTGAAGACCAGTTTGGACCATAAGAGACCCTGTATCAACACACACACACACACACCCACACACACACACACACCAGATGTTTCAGTTTTGCTTTACACTTTTTTTTTGGTTGGCTTTATTTTTGTTGCTTTTGAGACAAGATCTCACTATGCTGACAGTCTGGCTTGTAATCAGGATCCTCCTGCCCCAGGCCGCATGTCTGGGTTATTTTTTTATTGTTTCGGTTTTGAGTGAGCATGGTTTACTCTTTAAAAAGACTAAGAGTAACACATAACTCTTCAGAAAAAGTCTTGAAGGAAGTCAGGGTAATTGCCTTGGAGAAGAAGAGGCTCGCTGGACAGAGTAGCTATTTTTAAACCGTGGAGGGTTGGTGAGAAGATGAGGGATCTTTGTGCAGCTTTGGAAACAGGACAAGGACTAGGGAGCATTGTGGAGTAGGGAATAATCTGCCCTATCCTCAGAGCATCTCCAGGCAGCAGTGCGGAGTAAAAAACCCAGTCAGATAGAGCAGATCACACCTGTCAAACAGAGGCACTGGAGGTCCCCAGAGCCACTGCTCAGTGACAGCCCAGACACTGATTTACACATCCTAACTTATTGACTAAATTTTCTTTCACAAACACAAGAAGATAGCAAACTGTTGACGTGCGCCCACTACAGGACACTGTCCCAGTGCAGACCTTCACACAAAGGTAAAAGGACTGTGCAGGGCTACACTGCAGCTGCTCTCTGCCACCTACTCTGTGTAGGGCACCTGACTTGCACTGAGGCTGGGTGTCCCCTCCTTGGGAAGCACTCACCCAGTGGAAAACACCTTTGTCTCACTGCCCGTGTCTAGCCACCAGAAGGTGATGGGAAATGTAGATTTCACCGGACATTATGATGCCTACTAAAGTTGGGCTCTGAAAGGGTGGACGAGCATCTCCCACATCTGCTCTCTGCTTCTAAGCATAGGTCACAGTGGTCAGAGGTACAGGGTCACTGACATTAACATGAACCAAAGGCATCTAGGAAATGGGTCGGAGGGTGGGGGAAAGGGAAGGAAGGCTAGAGGCCTCAGATCATAGAGGATGCACCCTGAACAGTATGGCTTCCACGGCATTCTTTTTGGAAGCTTCTGGGACCTCACAGCCACCTAGAACTTAGACATCATAGCTCTTCAGATAGGTGTAGAGAACGTCCCAGTCTTGTTTGCTCTCCCCAGGCCTTTTGTCACCTAGAGACCATAGGCTCAATCTAAACTTGGGCTGTCTGAAGACAGAGCCCAGGAAGGCCCAGCAGAAGGCAGCCAGACTTCCCTGCCTCTCCCTTGCCCTCAGCAGCCCGTCTCCTTGTCCTCACAAAGGGTACAGTCAGGGAATCAAAGCTTTTGAGGCCCACTTGGCCCTCTGAGGTGTGAGTGAGTAGGGATATGTACTGCCCATCTTGCCTGGTCCATCTGCACTCAATCACAAGCCCTCTGGAAGCTGGCAGAGGGCTGAAGTCTCTGCCATGGTCACTCTATGATCATCTTCTTGTTACACTGAACACTGCTGTGAGCACTATGCAATCTAAAAGCCTCACTTTCTGGATAAGTGCCTCCCTCCAGGGACTGGGATCATTCCACACACGGGGGCTGCAAAGGAGATACTGAGAACTACCAACATAGAAGCTGGGGGTGGGGGGAGCGTCGGTCAGGAGGCAAAGTGAAATGATTAATCAATTAACTAATTAATTTTAAAAAATATAATAGCACTTGGGAGGTGGAGGCAGGAAGATTAAGAAGTCAAGGTCAAGGTCATCCTGAACATGAAAGGGGGTTTCAAAGACAAGACCTGGGACAGAGGTCACTGTCCTTACCAGACAGGGCTAGAAACCTGTCTTGTCAGGAAATACAATGATTCCCATGTAAAAGGCGGCAAGTGAGAAGGATGTGTGATCCAGCCGAGGGCGATCCCACTGCCACATCTGAGGGCAGGCTAGTTTCTGAAAGAGTAATGATGTCAATATTATAGCTCACCCAATGAAAAGTGAAGGCACGTCTATAACTTAAACATAAAGCACGGCCAGGCATGGCGGCTTAAGCCCATGTTTCCAGCACTCCAAGAGCGGGGAGACTGTCACGAGCCCCAGGCCAGTCTGGGGTAAACACTCTTATCTTAAAAAAAAGAAAAGAAAAAAGAAATAAAGGGAGCCTACAGTCCTGCGGTGTCCTCTGGCTGTCTAGACCAAGGCCATACACCCACGGGGTTGGCAGTCAGCTCCACAGCAGCTCAGGCTCAGGCCTGTACTGTCCTGTCATCTGAAGCTTCCCCACTGAAGTCACCTGTGAGGGTTCTTATTTGCAATAGTTTTGTTTTTATAATAAAGTTTAAAATAATGCTTCTTGATTTTAAAAGTATGATCTTCCTTTTCATTTTCATCTTTTACACAATTCAAAAACCAACTTGGTGATGCAAACAGAACCTTGAGTCCC
Organism: Apodemus sylvaticus; assembly: GCF_947179515.1. NCBI lineage: Eukaryota > Metazoa > Chordata > Mammalia > Rodentia > Muridae > Apodemus > Apodemus sylvaticus. The sequence continues at coordinate 100,646,777 of NC_067483.1, forward strand.
AAATGGTGTTACTTGAACTGTAGAAATGCTGCTTTATATAACACGACTGGTAAATGTATGTCTTAGCTATTAAAACACTAGGAAGAATCTAAAAAGATCAGTGAGTAAATGTACTCTTTAAGGCAAGAGTATAATTTTTTTTTTTTTAAGTTTGGCTAGGAAAGTAAAGTGCGCAGACTGGGACACAGCCCAGGGTGCCTCCAGCTCTCAGCCAGGCCCATGGGCAACAACAGTAGGCTTTAAGGGAAATGGATGGCAAGTCAGAGAACCTTCCCCAATTAAAAATTAAAACCATGGGCTGGAGAAATGGCTCAGCAGGTTAGAGCACACCACTCTCCCAGAGGACCTGGGCTCAATTTCCAGCACCTACATGACAACTCACAACTGTCGGAAACTCATTTTAGGGGATCCAACACCCTCACACAGACATAAACTCAGGCAAAACACCAATACACATAAAATAAAAATTAAATTAAAAAAATTAAAATCCTAGTTGAGAGGTTACAGCCCACAAAGTGTGGCAAGCACAGGCTTCAGTTTCTGAGCATAGCACTCCGTTAGCTGTTCTTGGCCCTGACAGTTGTGGTTACCTACATACTGCACTTTCCAGTGACAGAGGACTGCAGACTGTCTGGAGCCTGCTCCTGAGGCAGTGAACAGATCAGGTGTATGAGGTCCATCAATATAGTCTGTCCAATTCCACACTCATTTTTCTCCAGTGACAAAAAGGTGGACGTTCTTTGAAGACTGCAGCATCTGCGCTGCCCGCTCCACACCAACCACAGCAGCCAGCCTCTGGGCATCATACTTGGAATACAGCACGGTGCATGTCCATGTGGCCTCCTCGCCTCTGCTGGTGGCTCTCAGCATATTACAGACCTCGCTGTAGAAGTGAGGGTATGTTGGCAGTTCATAGAATATCAGGTTCCTGATGCCTTTTATTGTGTACCTGTGAGAGAGGAAAGGGGCATGAAGAGCAGGAGCTGTGCAACCAATGGCTTCCCAGGCACACGGCTCTACATGTCAATGGCTTCCCCGGCTCTACATGTCTGGGTGATGGTAAGAGTACAAACCATGGACAGAAAGTTACCCCAGAGCTAGATGATTTATATTGTGACATTGAAACTGAATTCCTGATGCTGAGTTACGATAATGATAACAGAAATTGTATTTATTAAAAAAAAATTTTGGAAGAACTTGCTGACCTGGAACCTGATAATAGATTAGGTTGGCCTCAAAACTCACAGGAAACCACCTACCTATGAGTGCTGGTAATAAAGATTGCACCACAATGCCCAAACCAATTTTTAAACTTGATATTTATTTATTTATTTATTTATTTATTTATTTATTTATTTATTTAATCATCTTTATTTCTTTTTTATGGGGCAGAATCTCATGACAGAGCCCTGGTTGGCCTGGAATTTGGCCTCTACCATGTGAGCTACAACATCTGATTCTTTTAAAACAAAATACCTTTACTGGTTAGGCTATCTCACCGGCCCTATATTTTTTTTATAGACAAGGTCTTACTATGTAGCCTAAGCGGCCGTAACTCATTATGAAACCAGGGTGGCCAAGGACTCACAGCCATCGACCTGCCTTGGCCTCACAGAACGTTGAGAATTACAGCTGTGTGTCACCACCTGGCTGAAATTTACATTTTCTGAGCCCATTCTGCATGGGCTGAAGTAAAGGGAAGGCAGCAGACCAGGACTAAAAAGCTGTCAGGAGGAGGAGTGATGCTCTGCAGGGGAGGGACTGTCCACTGAGCCTGGCAACATGAGCTCCATCCTGAGTTCAATCCCTGGAGTCTACAAACCAGAAGAGAACTGAGCCATAAAGATAGCTTCTGATTGACAACTGTGTGTGCACACCAAGTCCTGAATTTAATATTCCTTTCATCATCAGGTAGGAGGTCATCAGGGATGAGGGCAGAGCCAGGGCATACAATAAATGGCACTCATGCTAACAGCACCTGCTGGTCCTTTCTCATTACTGTCTAAGATCCTGTCTGAGGCTCCATTCAGCATCAGGACAAAGCAGTGTCAGCAGCTCACAAATCCCCACCTCACTCCCTGCAGCACTGTGGGGTTAGAGGTACAGACAGCAGACACTGAACAGCTGGAGTCAAGGTCGAATGTCCCTCTGGGGCCCAGCAACAGACGTGCTGATGAGGCTCTGAACTTCCTGTTAGAATGTCTGGTACACAGATGGTGTTACACTACAATGGGAACTTTACCTCATTTATAGATGACATCTTTTCCTTTATCTTACAACTTATTGTGGTCTCTCTGGAGATCTGCCATGATATGTGTGTGAGAGAGTGTACCTAATGTACTGTGTGTGTGTGTGTGTGTGTGTGTGTGTGTGTGTGTGTGTGTAAGCCTATAGAAGTCAGAAGAGGGCACTGGATCCCCTGGAACTGAAATTACAGATGGGCGTGACCGTCATGTGGGTGTTGGGAATCAAACCCCATGCTCTTTTACCCAATGAACGATCTTTCCAGCCCGTCGATCACCTTTTCAGTATCCCCTTCCTACAATGAAGACTCTATAGTGACCTGAAGAACACTACCCTAACTCGATAGGAAGATGAACAGCGAGCCAGGTATGCTGATGCACACCTGTGATGTCAGCACTTGGGAGGTGGCGGCAGGAGGATCAGAAGGACATTCTCAGAAGAGCTTGAAGCCAGCCTGTGCTACATGGGACCCTACCATAAATGCAAAACCAAACCCCACAAAAAATTACCACTACCAACAAAAACGTACCAAGTCCCACTTGAGCAGGGACCACTGTTGCTCGGAAATGATGCATTATTCACACAGAAACTACATACTTCTACTCTGAAAGACAAATGCACCCAGAAAATCCATAAGCATCTCAGACACCAAGCAAAGCCTTCTGTCTGCTACAGGAATTGGTTTGAATCCTGTGGTAGATGGAAGGTCGCTATGGCAACTACCAAATCCAAACCAGATTGAAACAGCCACCCACACTACTGGCCAGCAGACCAGGTGCATTGCATATGACCATAAGGACCATTCACCTCAGAGACAGAGACAGAGAGAGAGACTGACTCAAAGCCTCCTGCATACCAGCCCTTGATTGGAGGGGTGGAGGCTGTGGGGAAGATGCAAAAGGACAAGGTGAATCAATGTATGTACACACTTTTAGCAGTAAGCAGCCTTTATGATAAGTTTCCTTCCAAAATCGATTGTAAAGCAACAAGTAGGTTGGCATAGCATCAGAATCCATGCACGTGGATGAGCTTGCAGAATTGAGCACGAAGTATGCCAAGGAACCAGGACAAACTGGTTTCAGCACCCCTCTATTGTGCCTAAGACCACAGATGCTCAATTCTGTCATAGGCAGCATTTATACAGAACCTGATACTTGCTTAACACAGTGTCAGTGCTAGGTGAAGAGCTATTAAACTATGGCTAAGAGCACTCCCAGCACCCACTCGGCAGTTCCATGCCTCCCATCTTAGGGGTTCTGACACCCTCTGGAGGCAGCAGGGACACACATATACACACTCATGCACATAAAATAGTTTTTAAAAGTGTATTGTTTAGGGAGCAATGATATGACAGAAGTCTACATTTCAGTACTGATCCTTCTTTCAATATATGGCTGGTTAAATCTGAGAATACAGAACCCACAGATATGAAGGGTACCACATAACTGCAAAAACTGAAAAACAAGAACAAAAACTATATGCTCATTAAAAGGAAATGAGGTCTGTTTCATAACTAAACAACCAAATGGTTATATACTGCAAATACTAGAGTATGTAGTAACTCATCGAAGTCTCTTTTATAATGGGAAAGCATACCAGACCTACCTAGTGTCCATCACTTCTAGAACCTGGACTCACACGAGTGCAGGAAGGACCAGCTCCACCCAAGCAGCCATGCTGAATGCTCAGCAGCCTATGTCAAGTTTACAACCTGTCCAAAGTTTGGGACACCTTCATTCTTCTGCTTCCATTCTCCTCAACACTCAACCATCCTGCTAGATACTACTGTGACAAACAGAGCCAGCACAGCAACCTAAGGCACCTCAATCCTGTAACACACAGCATGTATGAAAAAGGGCAGTTTTAAAGTGTTTTGAGCACTGCATCTGTTCTTGAAGGGCTCACTGTATTCCACCCCTGGGTTCAGCCCCACTCCACTTGGACTCATAAAAGGAACCCTGGAGAAGAAGTTGGAGTCCTGACCCTTGACCTTGCTGCTGCCTGCTCCACTCTGAGAGTACTCTTCCTTCACCATGTAACAAATCTGTCTTTACTTTTGCTTTTCTGTCCTGTTCAACTCTGTCTGAAGACATGTCTGAGACATGAAGAACCCTGAGACCCCATCTGATAACACACACACTGTTAGAGACAGGCTGCGCTTAGTGAAGAGAGCCTGCCCAGCATATACAAGGCCTGGGTTCCATCTCTAGCATATGTCTTTTGGTTAAATACAAAACTGGATCCAAAGAAATCACAGACCAAAATGTTCACCATGTCCTTGGTAACTTGCCTGTTTGGTTTGTTTCATTTAGGGACAAGGTTTCTCTGTGTAGCTCTGGATGTTCTACAACCTACTCTGTAGACCAGGCTAGTTTCAAACTCAGAGATTTGACTGCCTCTGCCTGAGTCCTGGGATTAAAGGTGAGTTTTATATGCTCAAGTGCATTGCCTGCAATGTAGACCAGCAGAAGGCACTGGACTGTGAGCTGCCAGGTGGTTGCTGGGAATTGAACTCAGGACCCTGGAGGAGCAGCCAATGCTCTTAACTGAGCCATCTCTCCAGCCCCTTCTTGGTAATGTTTTGACAGAAACCCTGAGGTCATTAACCTTGGCAGAGATGTGTACACTACTGCATAGTAGTCTATCTTCACCCTGAGAAACATCTGTGAGTCTGGCAAGCCTGGGGCATAGGCTGAGACTTGTCTTCACACTGTGCTTCCGACTTGATCAGAATGTGAACAGTGTTGCACAGGGACTATTCTGTCTCCAGAAGGCTCCTTTCACACATACCCTCTCCTTGAAAAGCTGCTGAGACACTTGAAAGCAGTGCCTAGCCCAATTTAAAAACTTGAAATGGCTACTATCACATTGGAAACATTTCCAGCCATGCAGACAGTGTGCTTCCATTTGCTAGAATCATAGAAAGGAAGACCTTCAGTAAGTGTAACTCCACTGTAAATAGAAACAACTCTCTCAAACAATGAAGCCAGTAGCAGGCACTTATGAGCTCCCTGGCCAAGCAGCCCAGGTTGCCAAGAATGAAGCCAGAAACAAAACTATTTTTCAGCAATTTATTACATGTAATACCATATCTTTGTGTAACACTAAAATACTTAAAAAGATGTCATGCCTAATCTACTGATTAGGTAGCACTCTGCACTAGCCATGCAGACTGCTAGTATTCCCCCCTCATCATCCAGAAAAGCACACACATTTGGAGAACACCACTCTGATGTCAGCATAAATGAAAAGATCATGGTGCATGGCTGAATGTCCCTCTAAGCTTGGAGGGCTCTGTGTGCCTGGCAGATCCTTGTTGGTCTATAGTATGGCAATTCAATAAAGCAGAAATACCAGCCAAGTGTGGAGGTGTGTGCCTGTAATCTCAGCAACTGGGAGGCAGAAGCAGGAGGGGATCAGGAGTTTAAGGTCAGCTTTGGCTAAATATATAGTTTGAGATTTTCTTGGGTTAAATAAAACTTGTCTCAACAAAATGAAATAAAAACAAAATAAAAACAGGAAAGTCAAAATCCTACCACAAAAAACTGGAAAGAGGGATTTGGGCTCAATGATCCTATTTGGGCTTCCATTATCTGTAGTAAATCATCAGAGGTTTGCATCTGGCTGCAGAACACCTGATGGGGACTTGGGGCACATAAGTTCAACTATATGGAAAACTGAAAGTTAGTTAGTTCTTTCCTTCTACCATGTGGGTCTTGGGAATTGAGCTCAGGCCATAGCCATCTAGCAGGTCCAGGAAGCTATTATTAACTAACAAGCAAAATAGGATTTAAAAAGCAATAGCAAAAAGTAGCCAAGATGTTCTGTTAGTGACCTGGCAGTAACTCTAAGCACCCATTGAAAAACTAAAAACCCTGAGTACCTTGAGATTTTTTCACTGCTACCATCAAGGGGCTCAGACCTTTTCCAGATTAAGACAGCCACCTGGGCATGTCACCTAGGGATGCAACCAGTGCTCAGCCTCCACCTCCCCAAGTTCTCCTGTGCTGATCCTGTTCTGCTTTTCAGGCATGCACTGGCTTCTGTGAGGTGTTGGACAAGTGTATTCCAGACCACACAGGGCTCAAGATTTGGTTTCTAACCTTGCCCAACCAACGAACCACCCACCCACCAGCCCACAATAGAGTCTAACATCACCAACCCATGGCTTTTCCACAGAGAAGTATGCATGCACAGCCCAGAGCCTGCCCAGGTCCCTCAGCAGGTGCAGCCTATACTGTCTTACCTTTTGTAGAAATGGAAACGTTCTGTAAGAAGCAGAAATTGCTTCTCTCCTTGGAGAAAGAAGTGTCGAGCCCTGGAGATCCCAGACTTCTGTGTATACTCGCAGATGTGTGTGAAGTTCAGCTCTTCTTTCTTGAAGTAATTTCGAAGACGCACAAAGTCAAAGTAGGAGGGGACATAGATGAGCGTGTGAGACATGACAGCATCCCGGTACTGAGGCAAAATCTTGTTTATGAAAAAGTGAAACCTGATTAGGAAAGGCCAAGGACAAGGTTAACAGTCTACAGTTGAACTCACAGTAGGGCAGCAACAGTGTGGGTCAGCAAGGCACAGCCCATGACATGTCCTGAGGCCAAAGACAGCTTCTTTTCAAAGACTATATAAGGATAAAACTGATAAACACGTAGGAAAATGAGGTGCTAACAGCTAAAGTATAAAGGCAGATTTGGTTCCATATACACCAGATAACTAATATAGTTCACACTAGCCCCTCATTCACTCAGAGGCAAATAAGCCCGTCTAAGACACAATAAGCACCTGCTCACAGAGGGCACATGTGGGGAACCAATCTGCTCTTCTCTAAGGGTTTATAATTAAGCCAATGGCATGGAATACTCCATAGGCCACAGTAGCAATGGTGTGATTTTGCAGTGTTCCAACCTTGCTTCTTGTAATATGAAGACCAAGCCCCAGTTTCTACCTGGCTTGATTCCTTCTCTGTCAAGGGCCTGCCTGAGTTCATTTGGGGACCTAAATTCATAACCAGTAATCACTCAGAGTCCAGAGCTAAATATGCATCCCAAACCAGATCTCTAGATAAGGCTCTATGGGTGTGGGTGGCATTACCTGGCATCGATCACTGAAGCTAGGTCCTGTGCTTCCATTCTTTGGAAGACGTGAGGGAGCTGCACCAACACATGACTTATGGAGCCCGCCATGGGGACATTCCTCACAGCCACCTGCCAGGAGTAAGAATGTCAGGAGGCAGGCATCCTTTGTTGATCACATACTATTAACTCTGGTACTTCATGACCCAACCAAGTTGTGCTTCAGGACAACCTGAGGACACAGGACTCACCTGGCCTTGAGCATTGACACAGTGCTTGTTGAACACAGAGTTGATCTGGGCATCCTGCAGGGCACCAAAGAGCAGGGTCTGGCGGTAGTACTTGGACCAGTTATTGAGGCTCCACATGCGTACTCTAGAGAAGTCCACCCCATGTGAGTCCAAGGGTAGCAGGTTCATGTGGTTCATCAAATGCTTGGAGCAAAATACTACCACATTAGTGTCTTCAGAGCATGTGTGTTGGGCACCCGTAAACATTAATAATCTATCGTCCCCTTTACCTCATGACATATATGTTACCATCTCCCAAGTGACAGTAGAAAAATAAGGCTCAGATGGTGACCAGCTCAACACTCTAGTAAGAATATAAGCATAAACTGGTCCTTCCCAGGCCCTTCCAAAGAAGAACATAGGCTAGCTACTGGAATTCCTTTAAAAGGAAGTTTTAGAATTAGGCATAGTAGGGCACTCCTGAAACTCCAGCAGTCTGAAGGCTATGAAGCCAGGATGGGCTATATAGTAAGCTTGAGGCCAGCTTAGGCTGCAGAGTGAGATTGTCTGAAAGACCACAAAAACTACTGAAGAGACCAGTGAGAGGGGTAGGAAGAAGACAGAACACGTCAAATATGACACACAGGAGTGAGAGGGTCACAGAAAACCCATCACTTTACATGTTAACAGAAAAAACAAACAGTAACAAAATAGAAAGTGTGAAGAAACATGACTCATGTTAAAAAGGAACTTGCGAAATGCAGACTTTGGGGGCTTCTGTCTCAAACATGGACAAAAAGGGAAGTCACATGGGAAGCAGAACCTCTGTACGTCCAATGACTGGATCTCAAAATACCAGTGACAAATTTTTGCTGACCATACCCAAGACCCTATGTTCAATTCCCAACATGGCAAACAACAAAAAACTAAAACAATATCACTAGCATCTAAGAGCTCTGCCTCAAATTAAAGAATATGCTATCATCCATCACTATCCATCAACAGACCTTTTCCGGGTTCATTTTCTTTCTTGAGACAGGGTCTTGCTGTGTAAACTCTACCTGGCCTGGAATCCTGTAGTCCAGTCTGGCCATGAACTTTCTGTAATCTTGCTTAAGCTCCTGAGTGTCAAGCTTACAGTTGTGAGCTATCACACCTGATTTGCCTTATTCATTTCAGCTACATTTTAATACTCTGTAGGACACACTCCAAGGGTCGCAACTGCTACAAATTCATTTTCACTTTGTAAGTATCAAGTGTAGATGATGTACCCAAACTTCTGTAAAGCTCTTAAGTCTTTAGGTGGAAGCAGAGGTGAGCTGTCATCTGTCTTAGAAGAATCATATAAGAGTTCCACTGTCCACAAAACTAGAACCTGAGAAGAAACACACTTCCCAGGAAACAAGGTCTACTCAGGAAATGCTAGTCAGGGCTGAGAGCACCTGCTGTTCCTCCTGAGGACCTATGTTCTGTTTTTGGAGCCCATACTGGGCAGCTCCTTCCCAGGGGATCACATGTCTTCTCCTGGCACCCACACACGTGACACACAAACACGTAAATAAAACTTTTAAAAACCTAGAAAACAAAAAACCCTCAAAAAATCAGAAATATTAGGCAGCTGGGTACAGATGTCTGTCTATAAAACCAGTACTCCATTCCACGTGCCGAAGCAGGAAGGTGGGGCTTAAGGACAGCCTGGGCTACAGAGCAAGCCCTTGCCCCATCCAAAGAACACTTTGTGCCATGTTTCCCATCTTGACTGAGAACTATGTGAGGGCTTGTCTCCAGACAGGCTCGTGATGAGGATCGATGCACCCACCTAACTACCCTTACTACAAAGAGACCTTTGAAGGGGGAGAACTCTTGGGGAAATTTGAAAACAACGAAGAACTTTCCCCTTTCTGGTAGTTTAACAACTGACTGCCCTGTTGGTAGAACAGAAGAATTTCACGACCTGGAAGATTGTAGAGTGACTTCCTACTTCCAAACCGAGGGGGCGGGCGATCCTAGACACAGCTATGCTCTTGCCAAGCTGGCTTTGATTATGTATGTGCCACATATAGCTGTTTTAGACTTAAACCATCTAACATACACTGAGCAAGGATGCTGTTCCTCCAGAGGGGAAACCCCAGCATTACCAAGACATGTTCCCAGTTCTGCATCAGGTAAATGTCAGCCTGGTCAATGATGAGAAGCTCAACAGAAGACAGGAAGTCAAAATCTCTCTTCTTCTCTCCTTCACCACCAATGATGGTCCTCAAGCCCAGGGGGGAGGCAATGAGGATGTCGGAGGAGTAAAACGGAGCGTAGAGACGGATGCTCCTCTGAAGTATTGCCACTCCTGAAAAACAGCATTTGTCAACTCCCTTGCCAGCCTTCGGTGCTTGTCACCAGTGCTGTATCCTAGGCTGGACTCTTGTCAACGTATAAACGTTCAGTTTCTAATCCCCTGGTTCTTACTCATACTCAGTATAAGTTTGTAAATGAGACCCAATAGAAGCAATGAACACTTTCCCAAGAACTTAAATATATAAAGGTAAAGGGAGCAGAAAGAGACAATAGACATGAAAGTTGGGTGCATGTCTAAGGTTGGGTGGACACTCTATAGACAGGATGGAGAACCAGCCTTACTCACATTGAGTTTTCTTAGCTTCCTCCAACTCTCTGAGAAACTCAGAGATTGCCTAATGATTGTACCAGCTGCAACCAAACCATTTCTACAAGGCCTTTTTCTACACGGTCTTGGAATCTCCACCCATAAATCAAGGCAGGAGGCCTCAAAAACACAGTTCTGATAAAAGACCGAATCAGGGGCTCCCTCCAGTTTTCCCAAGGACCTCCACCTTGACAGGAAACATTACCAATCCTGAAGTGGTCATCAATATTGCCCACGAACACAGCTTCATAATCCTCAGGCCTCTTCAGGTTGGGAGGTCTCTCCTCAGGATCGGATCCATACTCCCCCTGAAACCTCTTTTTATTGCTTACAATGATTTTCTTCTTGCTGTCCCCCTCGAGGAGGCTGATGAAGAGCTGGACCACTCGGAGGGCAGCTTCCCGGAAGGGCACCACTATAAGCACCTGTGGGAGGCAATGGCAGGTCAGAGGTAAGTATCTGGACAAAATACCTGGCTTGGTACCAGAAGCCAAGTGTCTCCTGAATTCACACAAACCCATCCTATGAACTTTTAGCCCCATGGCTCTATGGGAGACATTTCTCAAACAAAACTGGGAAATATCTTTCAGTATAAGGCAATGCCCATAGCAGCAGTTCAAGCTCAAGGACAGAAATATATTAAGGTCTTTGAAAAGGACCCATTCAAACAAATATACAGTGTAGCAGTTGAGTGAGAATGGCTCCTAGAGGCTTGCATATATGAACGCTTGGTCCCCAGTTGGTGGAACTGTCTGGGAAGGATTAGGAGGTGTAGACTTGTTGGAGGTGGTGTGTCACTGAGGGTAGGTCAGAAGACTTCTGACATGCTGCCTATGCCTCTTTCAGGCTTACTTGTGGATCAAGATGTGAGCTTTCAGTGTTCCTGCCACCATCTCTGTTCTACCCTCAGACTCCACCCGTCTGAAACTATAAATCCATCTCTACTCTACTTTCAGAGTCTGCCCCTCTGAAAGTAACTCCAATTACTATTACAATTTCTTTCATATGTTACCTTAGTCATGTTCTGTCACACCAATAAAAAAGAGACAGTAAGAAAAAAATACAGAAAAGGATTAACTATTATTATTATTATTATTATTATTATTACTATTACTGCTACAACTACTATTCTTATATATATTCTCTAGAATAGTTTTTGAATCCAGTGATGATAAATTTCTGAACTGGAAAATCAGGACTCAATTTCTCAAGCCTCATTAAAATGCTGAAAGATGCTGTGTAGAAGATGATTCAATATTTTAGAGCACTATTGCTCCTGCAAAAGACCAGAATTTGGCTCCTATTATTCACAACCATCCTACCTCCAGTCCCATGGGATCTGACTTCCACAGGCACAAGGCATGTGCCAAGTGTCTCCTGAATTCACACAAACATGAATTTTTTCATGTGGTGCATATACATATATACATGCAGGCAAAACACTCATACACATAAAGTTAGAAATCTAAAAATAAATGTATAAAGTTTCTGCTGGACAGAAAATCAGAAGATGCTTAATAAAGAGCTAGTTTCTTTTTTTTTTTTATTCGATGTATTCTTTATTTATATTTCAAATGATTTCCCCTTTTCTGGGTCCCCACTCCCCACAAGTCCCATAAGCCCTCTTCCCTCCCCCTGTTCCACCATCTACTCCTTCCCACTTCCCTGTTCTGGTATTCCCCTATACTGTTGCACTGAGTCTTTCCAGAACCAGGGGCCACTCCTCCATTCTTTTTGGACATCATTTAATATGTGGATTATGTCTTAGGTATTCAAAGTTTCTAAGTTAATATCCACTTATCGGTGAGTGCATACCATGATTGATCTTTTGAGACTGGGTTACCTCACTTAGTATAATATTCTCTGCTGGTGGGATTGTAAGATGGTGCAACCACTTTGGAAATCAGTCTGGAGGCTCCTCAGAAAACTGGGCATGACACTTCTGGAGGACCCTGCTATAGCACTCCTGGGCATATACCCAGAGGATTCCCCAGCATGCAATAAGGACACATGCTCCACTATGTTCATAGCAGCCCTATTTGTAGTAGCCAGAAGCTGGAAAGAACCTAGGTGTCTCTCAATGGAGGAATGGATAAAAAAAAAATGTGGTATATTTACACAATGGAGTACTATTCAGCTATTAGAAACAATGAATTCATGAAATTCTTAGAAAAAGAGCTAGTTTCTAACTACCAGTTATTCTTGTGAAAATAATAGACTCAATGATGTGACCCTAGTCAAACCATTAGATACTAGTCATAAACCTGACCTCCTATAGAGTACACACAGAGATAGCCTCAACTGTTAGACCCACGCGTCTGAGGTAGCATCCTATAAATGCAACCAGCTGGTCAAAGAAGTAAGTTAATTGCCCTGTATGCCAGACCACGATTTAAGAGGCTGGACTACTGTCCTGGTGGTGACACTAAGTAAGAGTCCACACTTTGTCCCTTCAGCTATCAAAGCGCCAGACTTCAAAATTTGTAAGAGCCACATCAATATTTACATCCAACCTTGAATCCTGTTGAATTCAACAGAAGTCTGAAAACATGACCTTCTGAGAACAAGGCCTAGCCCTCAGAATCATGAAAAATGTGCACAGAATTAAATCCATTTCCTTTCCTATTAGAACTTCAAATGTGCCAGAGGTCAGACTAGAGAGCACAAGTAAATACAACCTTTGCTTTAAGCAGCAGGAAGTTTACAGCCAAACAAGAGATCTCTGGTTTGAAGGTTTCTGGGTATGTGGCTTGGTGGAAAGTCTGATTCTAGCCCACCTTTGCTATTCTTTCCCCTCTTCTATGAATCTGTGTTCACAGAAGTTGTTGCATATAGGGACAGGATAAAAAAACTCATTGGTTCTAGTGAGCCAAAGTCACCAGGAAGAGACCACCAGCACTGGGGTGCTTATGTGTGCTTGGGGTTCATCCCTGGGAGCATCTGAAGCCTCCTTTACTGTCCTGCACTGCCTGGCTCACTCAACTGCTCACCAAGGATTCCCTAACTAGTCAGCTGTCAACACACTCATGGCCTTCTTGATAGCACAGCTCCCCGGTTGCCACTCACCTTAGGCCTGGTGAGCCCTTGGTCCCTGAAGTCATCATCTTCACCCACCCCAAGCTTCTGGCTCCGGCGCCTACTGTTGTTAGCCAGCACTTGAGCATTGGCTTTGAGGACATGGTTTATGGCATGCAGGCAGTACACATGGCGGATTTCTTCTCCGTTCTTCAGGGCAGTCCTCTCCGGGTAGAACAGGTCCCGATAAGAATTCATAATTAGGAACAGCTCTTTCTGGAGTGGGGTAAAGGAGCTATTGGATTTTTGAGGACCAGATAGAAATTGGCTATTGGTTTTTGCCCAGGTGGATTCTAGAGGCTTCTGAAGATGAAGTGACTTTAGGTCAATATCCTTTGGAGGTTTAAATGTTTCCATCTTCTGGAACTTTGATGAAAAGACAAGATTTCCCAGGACTGGCCACTAGGGGCAGACAGATCAAGAGAGCTAGGTAAGACATGAGTAACAAGAAATGAGATTCAGAGTAATTGATGACTCACAGATCATCCCCTGCTCTCACCCAGAGGCAAGAGGGTTCAGGCAACAGTTACACAAGCAGTGCATAGCCTGGAGCCTCGGTCTCTAGTGTTTCCCTCACTGTTACAAGAAACATGTCTAAGGAGAATCAAAATTGATTTAGACTTGTTCAAATAACGTCAGCAATGTGGTCACAAGGGTGTGTCTGTCTTGGAATTCATCTGACTACCCAGTAGGACTCAAGAGATGCTACTTTGCAAAGTCAATGTTTAGAAAATAGTCACTGTAAAAAAACTGTCAATCTAGAATTAGAGTAACTTCAACAGTAAGAGAAATGAGGCACAGAAGCTAAGCAACCTGGTGAGCTCACCTCAGAGGCCCCGCCCTGGTGACTCCACTTACTCACCAGTGAACTGACAAACTCCCAGAAACAGAAACAAGCTCAGGAGGTTAGGGGGTTAGGAGTGTCAAAGTGGGTACAGTGAAAAGGAGCACAGAGCCAGGGACGGTGCCACGAACTCTTAATGCCAGTGCTGGGGAGGCAGAGGCAGGTGAATCTCTTGTGAATCTGAGGCCAGCCAAGACTACACAGCGAGACGTGCTAGTGAGACCACACAGAGCTGCAGAGTGCCACACCCTGACTGTGCTAGTAGGAACAGGATTGTGTAAGAAGGGAACGCTGTACGTACGGACTATCTGAGTTTAGAAATGCAATGCCACGGGGGACAGAGTACTTAGCCCATTGTGCAGCAATAAATGGCATCTTTGTCCATTTTCTGGTCACAATACTGTACTGTACTCTGCTACATAGTACCATGGGCAAGAGACATCTCTGACTTCTTACATCCAAACATGTGTCTGCCATTACTTCAACTGCACACCCAGATCCTAACACTTGGGAGTCTGGGTCAAGAGGACTAACACAAGCTCAGTGTCTGTCAGGATGAAACTCATTGTGAGTAATTAACATATGCCACTAAACCACAGACCACAGTTCTGTGGGGCTCCCCTGTGCCCGGGGACACCAAGCAGTACGTACTTGCAGTTGCCGTGTAGCTGGAGGGCTCGCAGCAGCAGCTTGAATTTCCTTTTCTTTCAGCTCTTTGTTGACATGTTGTTGAAACGGATCTAATTCAGAACACAGTGATCAGCATAGTGAGCAATGGCGGGGCTTTCTATCTCCTCAGAGTGGCAGACTCATCTCTAGTCACCTGGAAATGACAAGTTCATCTCTGGTCTCTGTTGAGACTGATCTGTTGACCTTCCCAGTGCTGACTCACCCTTCTTTCCAGCCCCGTCGTCATCATCCGGCACCATAACCTCATCTGAGGAGCTGAGCATTCAAAGTACACATTCCTCACATGGCATCTCAGGCCAAAGCTCAGGCTTTGACCACTGCACCTAAACCTACCTCTTCCGTAATTTCTGAGCACAACCCTAAGTTCTGCTTATGAGCCTTTCCTCTGCACCTCAAGTCCTCTCATTTCGCACTCAGCTATGCAGTGTTATTCCCTCACAGGAAGTGTTCCACAGGGAAGGGCTAGAGCTGGTTCCCTGTGGACAGTCACAGCTCTTTTAGCCCGGACCATGTGTCGTACATCCAAACAAGCCAGCACATGTGCCTGTCTTATCAAGACTCCTGAGAGCAGGCTCCATGCATTCTGCACAGTAAAACACACTAATAATTCTCCGTATTCACCTGAACTAGCAAATGACACAAATGCTACCCCTTGCATGCAGATGATAAATGCCCGACAACACAAGCAGCACCACCAGGGAAGCCACAGCCAATGTGCAGAGGCTTCAGAACAGCTGGCTTCCCGCTTCTGTCCAGGCTCCCACACTGTCACGGTTCACAGTTAGAATGTGGTTTCTTTTAAGATTCCACAAATTCTACCTCTACTTCTCCTTCCACTAAAAGCCAGCAGATAGAACTAGGCCACATAAGGACTCAGCTTCACCCACGCTGAAGTGCAGCTGCAGAAAACTGGGAGAGGCAGAGAAGACCGACACCAGCTTGGCCCTCCCACCAGCACAGACTGGTATCACAGGAACCCATGTCCATGGCTGTTATTTCGTCACAGGCATGGTGACCATGGAGGGTGTTGGGGGTGGCGGCCTTGGGTCTCCTCCTAGTAATAAGAACACTCTGGCCATTCCTGGGCCTCACCAACTTGAAAAGGTACTACCCCAATGAAGAAGCCTGGATGAGCAGGGAAGAGCGCTTTCTCCCTTCTCTTCTGCCCGCTAGGAGGGCAAAGCCTTTCTCAGACTCCAACTCTAGAGATGTGAGCCCTAGGGACTGGCCTCCCCACTTCCCCCTTCAGTTCTCCAACTATTCAGTCCTCACCTCCACACTAACTACTGAAAAGCACAAACATGTGAGAAGCTCTCCTCCTGCTCCCTATGTGGTCACTACCTAGCTGTTTCTACAGCGCTCCCTCAGTCAATCAGTGCACAGCCCTACCACACTAGAGGGCTGGGGCAAAAGGAGCCACTCTCACCTTGGGATGTTCTCTGGGAAAAACTGCCCCCGCTATCTTCTTCTAGAAAATTGGTTTCCAGGCTGAACAGTGACTCATGTTTCACATCTGTGAATTCCTCGGAGGATTTCTGTGATGCACCAGGTGGCTCTTCACCATCTTTTTCTTTTGACTTGTCAGTTAGGGACACACCTGAAACAATGAAAATCATTTTATGAAATTTATGGGGTGTATTGGAGCTTGGGGGGGGGGGGGCCAGGGGAAGGACCTGGGTTCAGGCCAGCCTGGTCAACATAGCAATACAGAGTGAAACAAATAATTTACACATAATTAAATAGTGATAAAAATCAAACACTGATGCTCACTGCTATCATTCATTCATTCATTCATTCATTCATTGAGACAGGGTTTCTCTGCATAGTCCTGGCTAACCTAGAATTCCCTTTGTAGACCAGGCTGGCCTCAAACTCAAGGAAATCAGCCTATCTCTGCCCCCTGAGTATTGGGGTTTAATGGTGTACACCATTATTCTTAAACAGTGATTAGGTAATGCAGTGGATGTGACCGTTGAGAATTAAGTCTGATTGCAGTCCTAAGTGATGAAGTAAATTCTGTAACTAAGCTGGGCTTCAGGCCTGGAGCATGCTTCAACTTTACTCGGGATACTAGCCCAGGATGCCCTTGCTCTTCTGATTCTCCCATCACGCTCCTGCACGTTAGGACTATACCTGTGCTCCATCTCTGCCTAGTAAATGCAGTGTTGAGGATGGACTCAGGGCTCTGTGCATGCTAGACGGACACTACCAGCTGAGCCAT
The DNA here is from genome assembly GCF_947179515.1 of Apodemus sylvaticus. NCBI lineage: Eukaryota > Metazoa > Chordata > Mammalia > Rodentia > Muridae > Apodemus > Apodemus sylvaticus. The sequence continues at coordinate 100,663,809 of NC_067483.1, forward strand.
TTCCTGGCCTTTCTCAGGCAGTGAGTGGCTCTTCCCACTGTAGGACCCAGAGTTATGTTACAGAGAAAAGGTCCAGTCTGAGGACAGAGCTCGGCAGCAAAGCACAGGTGGGGCACTTGGTCCAATCCCCAGTACTGCAGGACTCAATCCTCCTGCTTCTACCTTCACCAACTGCTAGAATTACAGGCATGTGTCACCACAGCTGATTTATGTAGTGCTGGGGATAAACTCAGAGCTGTTTACCCAAGGCACACATTTCAACCACTGTGCTACAGCCTCAGGTCCCTTCTCACATTTCTGTAGTAAATAAGATACATGTTTATAATTAAAGCATGCAACAACAAACAAAACCCATTTTCCTCTAAAAAATTTAAATGTAAAGAAAACCAGCACTAAGAACCACCAAACATTTAAAAATTATAGTAATGTAAGTTTCTGTTATTTGTTTTTGTTTTTCAAAACAGGGTCTTACTATGTAGCTCTCAATGTTCTAAAACTTACTATGGAGACCAGGCTGGCCTTGAATTCAGACATCCTTCTGCCTTTGCCTTCCATGTGCTGATATTAAAAGTGTGCCACTGTGCCCAGCAAGGCAAAGGATTTTTATCCCAGTAAAGCTAATTAGGCAAAGCAAACACCACATGACAGGTTAAGATTTAAAAAAAAAAAAAAAAAGTATTTGCTGGGCTGGAGAGATGGCTCAGCGATTCTGACTGTTCTTCCGGAGGTCCTGAGTTCAATTTCCAGCAACCACATGGTGGTTCACAATCGATGCCCTCTTCTGGTATAACTGAAGACAGCTACAGTGTACTCATATACTTAAAATAAATCTTTAAAAAAATTATTTGTCTAGCATGCTCAAGGCCCTAGCCAGAATATATATATATGTAGAATATATATTTATATTCTATATATTCTGTGGGTGGGCCAGGGATGTAACTTAGTGTGAAAGTGCTTACCTGGTATGTATGAAGCCCAGCATCACAGAGGGATGGAGACCATGTCAGAAGGAATGGTAGCACACACCTTAAATCCCAGTACTTGGGAGGTGAGTTTGAGGCCAACCTGATCTATACTGCAAATTCTAGGACACCAGTTAGGGATACATAGTTATACTGTCTCAAAAAAGAAAAGACTGTAAGAACAACAGGACTGAGATAGTGAGATGTAGAAGTCACCCACATATATCCAGTGATTAAAAGCAAATTATTAGGAACAATAACAAAAGGTAAAACAGACACAAGCCAAGCACAGCACAGCACACCTGCAATCCCCGCACTGAGGGGTGGGAGATGGAAGGAAGATGGAGGGGAGGATCGTCATGATTACAGACCAGTGTGGGCCACACAGTGAACTCAAGGCTGGGTGTACAGAGTAAGAAAGAGCCTGTCTCAAAAACGCTGCACGTTTGACCATGTTTGCACAGATTTCTACAATAGGCACAGTTAATCTACAGCGACTGGAATCAGTTCAGTGCTGGCAAAAGGATAAGCACCTCTGGAAGTCATAAGGCACATGTCTGTCAAAGTTCAAATCACATATAGAAATTAGGCACACTTTCCAGTGTGTGCCATCTGTGGGTCTGGTTCTTCCCTTCCACCTTTATGTGGGTTCCAGAACTCTAACTCAAGCTGTCGCCCTTTCACAGCAGGTTTTACCCAGTGAACCCCTAGTTAGACCTTGCTGGGTTCATTTTCTATTTGCATATAGACATACTCTCCTGAGGCTGATTTAAAAAAAAAAAAATTAAAAAAAAGCCAGGCATGGTGGCTGTGTAAAGAGAATCTCTGCAGTACTGTGAGGAAGCATCACCTGTCAGTGAAAAAATGATGACCCAGTAGAAAAGGCAGGAAGTTCTGGTAGAAAGAGAGAGGAACTCTGGGGAGCTAGTGAGGTGAGGTAGAGTCAGCACAGACTCTGAGGAAGTCAGACATATGAAACTAACCAGCCAGGTGGCACACGTACAATAGACTGAAAGGGCATATACGTTATAAGCTAGACTAAGAACAAGCCCAAGCTCACGGCCTAGGCATTTGTTCATAAGTAATTCTCAGAGTTGCTATTAGGGATCTCTGGGGACAGGTGGAAAAGCCTTCCTTTATAGGTAAAAATCTGTATTTCCAGGGCAGAAGGAAAATCATGAGTTGAAGGCCAGCCTGGTCTACACAGTAAAAGCTCAATCTGATATATACAGGGTCCTGGATTTGATCCCCAGGCACAGCGGATCACCTAGAGTTGCAGTCTGAGCCCTAAGGCAGAGTCCCTCTGGGCTCTCAGTCCAGCACCTCTCAGAGTCCCCTTAAGGACCCACTGGGGGCAGCCTCGCCTCCTCTCTGCCTGCTTCATATAAACAAATCTACACCATGAAAGTTTGTATTTTTATGTCTACCTTCCATCAAACCTGGTCTCTTGCTGAAGAGGGACAACCTCTTCAGCGAACCGAGCTGTCACAGTGACCACATCTGTCACAGTGAGCACATAATGTCCCCCGATACACCAAGTGGTCTTACCTGAGGTTAAGTCCCCCTAAAGAGTAAGCCAACAGCATTTTCCTGATGAGAGGGTCCTGCGCTCCTGTCATCAACGAGGCTGAGTCTCTGCTTTGGAGCCGCGTGCTCTCCCTCGGCCCACACAACACAGAGGACAGGCCAGCCCCAAACACTTACATTCCTGCGTCTCAGCAGCTTCTGAAATGGCAGTTCCTTCCACACTGGCATCCTCACTGCCATCTTCATCATTCATGTCTCCATCACCCACAGCACTGCCATCCTCCTCCTCCTCCTCCTCCTCCTCCTCCTCCTCCTCCTCATCTTCCTCCTCCTCCTCCTCCGAAACATTCTTCAACGTAGCAAGCAGTCTGTGGTACCCTGAAATGTGCTCTTGCTCACCCTCTGATTCACTTTCAGAATGTGAAGAATCTGAACTCTCTGACTAAAGAAAAATGGGAAATAAAAAAAAAAAAATTATAGTTTTTATTGTCACACTAAAAACAAGAAAATGTGATAAATACATACTAGTGGAATTTCCTCAACCACAAAGAAGGAAAGTACATTATGTGCAAGGAGATGGATAGAATGGGAGATAATGAAGTAAAAACAAGTCAGATCAAATAAAGACAAGTATGTTTTCTCTTGCATGAGGAAACTAGATTTAAAAGGAATAAGAAGGCATGAGATCTAAAGGAAAAGAATCTGGGAAGAGGAAAGGGATGAGCAGAGATGGCAGGCAAATAGCCAAAGCAAGGAAATGAATATGATCAGATAATTATGACTGGAAAATCCTTAGGAAACCCACTACTTTGTATAATGAATATACATTAACTCACAAACAGACAAAACAATATTCCCGTGAGATTTTCAGCAAATATTATAGTCTTGTCTCTTGAACCAAGCCCAGCATGAAATTTACATAAAACAGTTAACCAAGCTATAGTTCTAATTGATATCAGCTGCACATGGAAAGAAAACTGACTTTTCAAACAAAATTTCTGTTACAGGCTTTAGTTTACATCTCAGACATCAGGCTTCATGTTGCAAGATGTAAGAGGAAAATGACAAAAAAGTGCCACTGTCTGAGTCTGTGGGCCCCTTGCCCATTTTACACTGTGGAAGCCTTTCATGGTGAGTGTACAAGGAGCCAGCATTCTGATGAACCCCTTCCACAGAGCTTAACTAGTGTCATGGGGTATTTTCCAACCATCACCTCTTTTGTCACATGGGAATTTCTACAGCTCTCTATCACTTAAAAGTAATTAAGTAGCATTACTAAAATCACAGCTCACATCCAAAACAGAAAAACACAAGAATGTAACCAAGCTTTATGTCTACACCCAATCTTAAAAGTAACAACCAAATTTCAACTACTATAGGGAAAAAGAGCATTACCAGCTGACAAATCTGCGGCTTGACTTCCTTCTTAGAAACCCTAAAAAGAAATAGATAATGTTAAACTTCAGCTGCTAGTTTGTAACAATCACCAAAAGGCCTAATGATTATGCTTTAAGTAAAAATAAAATATCCAATACAGGATAAATATCCAGTCATTATAAAAAAAAAATTCTGCATGCACAAGGGCAGATGAGCAGAAGACAAATGGGTTGGGTCATCTTGTAAGAAAGAACAAGTCAGAAACTGGCTATTAAAGACACATCGGGGTGCACCTCTCATGGCCAACTTTATCTTCCTGTCCCGTTTTTGAAGACCCTGGCTGGGCTCAGCTGAGATCTCCCGCCTCAGTCCGCGCCTGCTCGGATGGCAGGCAGCACGGCGCCCAGTCTCAGCAGGTCCGGGTGCAGAGCGCACCTCCGCTGCAGGGTTCCCGGCCTGCACCGAGCCGCCCTGGCTCGCCCGGACCGGAACCAGCCCTCCCGGCTGCCCGCACACCCCGACCTGTCATAGAAGGGGTGCTCCTCGCCAAAGTCGCGGAGGTGCTTCTTCTGCTTCTTGGTCATCGTGCTGAGCAGCTGGCTGCGGGCTCGGCTCCGGCGTTTGCCCATAGCGGAAACGTCAAGCTCGCCACCACAAACAACAACAACCAAAACTAAGGTTCCCAGAGGAAAGTTGTCGCACGTGGGCACGCTGGCTTTACGGTGGAGGCGGGCATCGTAAAGCAAAGCTGCTTTACGCCCTGCGTACGACAGGCATTACGCCCTCTGGGTCGCGATACTGCCCCCTGGCGGAGCTCCTGGAGCGCACGGGAGTGTCTACGCATGCGTGCTCAAAACGCCTGCTCCCAGGTTTGCAGAGTTTGGAGGGCTTCCTGGGGTATGGGGTAGGAGTGGGGTAGCTTGCTTTGTGCTTATCTTTTATCTTATTTTTTTGTCTTTTTTTTTTTTTTTTTGGTTTTGGTTTTTGGAGACAAGGTTTCTCTGTGTAGCCCAGGCTGTCCTGGAACTCACTCTGTAGACCAGGCTGGCCTCGAACTCAGAAATCCACCTGCCTCTGCCTCCCAGAGTGCTGGGATTACAGGCGTGCGCCACCACCGCCCGCCTTTTTTTTTTTTTTTTTTAAATCACGGTTGAGGCGGGGGAGATTAGTGGTCCTTTCCCCCCTCTCCCAGGAGCAAAGAAATGAACTCAAGACCTGGCTCTGCACCAGTGGTTTCAAGCATTAACCACTGGGCTAAATCCACAACCACGTGCTTTGCTTTGGGATGCTGATGTATGCTAGCAGAAGTGGTTGAATGCTACTCAGAAAAATAACGACCATCCCTTAAGAATGCCCGCACACGCCACTTAACGGCACACTGTCCAAACGGATCTTGCGAGTCAGTCTGTTGAGGCATATGCAGACACTGATGCTTTGCAAAAAAGAGGAAATCTGAACTTGGGCGATCATACAGTAGGCTCTGGGAGTGTGTGAGGTGATCCTGTCCTGACATTCCTTCTTTAACAAAAGCAGAAACAGGAGATAAAGTAGCATCTTGTACGTGTTATCACCCAAACAAGTGACACTGTGCATTTAAAGTTGATGTGCTTAGCCTGAGTGTGAGTAGCCTAACAGACCAGGGGTGTTGCTTATAAGTAGGGTGCTTAGCCAAGGTACTTCTCAAATCCTGGAGTGTGATTTTTAACATTGAATAAAACAAACCCACACAACAAATAAACTAGTGGTGACTCATACCTGTGATCTCAGTTCCCAGGAGGCTGAGGCAAGAGAATGAAGTGTTAGAGACCTTTATTTGAAAAATAAAACTGAGCCTGAGTGGTGGCACCCGCCTTTAATCCCAGCTCTTGGGAAGCAGAGGCTGGCAGATCTCTTTGACTCTGAGGTTACCCGGTGAAAATAAACAAGACCCTACTTCTCTAAATAAACAAAGGAACGAAGCTGAGGCCTGTATTTCAAGGACACACAGCAACAGGTGAGGCTGTTTGAGACCACACAAAGACACCCTTCCCTTCAAAACTAACTAAAGTTCAACGTAAACAAAGTTCCAGCCCCAGCACTGAGCCTACTCAAGGCACGACTGGAGACACCAAAGCATATCTCTGTGGTAGAGCAGGGTTTACTCAGGTCCACCTGCCCACCCTCTGTTCCAGGGTCACCTACTGCTAATAACTGGGGTGGGGGTGGGGAAGCCAGTGATGGGGGAAAAGAACAGAGCAAGAAAGTATCAAAAGCCATGCAAACAGAAAGGGTGGTGGCCAGCATCCTGCCTGGCCTAGGAACCCACTAATAGACATCTGTCTTCTGTCTAGTTGAAAGGTAAAAGGTATAGTCACTTAGGTAAACAAAAGGCTGTTTGCAAAGTGTCCTCCCAGGTTTTATGGCTCCATGTAACTTGGCTTTAACCAATAAAAGCCATACTTTTTCCTCCTTTTACTGCACCCCAGGGGCCCTACCCGACACCCCCAGACATGCAGTTTCGTGTTCTTCCAGAGATCTCATCAGAAGCTGAAGGCTCCAGCACTTGAGGTGACTTTTACTCTCACCTGGTTTCCAGCATGCAAGTCTAGACTATTCCCAGTTTTAGGCAAACATTCACCCTATCTCCATCCAAGCAATCTCAGCACTGGCTTGCTGAATATTGGAAAAGAAGCCCCTATCTCTCAAAATATTGATACTCACCTTCAGCAAGGTTGAAGGAGGGCCTATGTGACTATAACCTGATAGCTAAGAATTTAGCCATTGTCTCTATACCTCTGTGGAAGCTGCCTATGAGCACATGCATGCACATACATGTATACACACGACCCTACCCACACATACCCACACACACCTCGGAAGTTTTAATAAAGACAGGGTTTTTTTTTTCCCTCCTTTTTCTTTTTTCCTACTCTTAGAACTCATTTTCTCTCTCCTAGTATATAATTTTATATATTCAAACTCAAAGTGTTTTCAGAGTTAACAGTAGTTCAGGAAGTGAGTTCTACATTACTGTACAAAGAGATGCTAGTAGATTTTAAGTTACTATTGCTGGACTGTTTGAAGTAAGATGGATAAAGGGCAAGGACAGTCTTTAAGAAAAGAGCATTCAGAATACTCAGGAAGGCTTAATAATTTAAAAGAAAAAGGTTCCACAAAAATTTTCAAATACAATAAATAAAAAACTTGACAAAAGGGTATGACAGACTTCACAGGCCTGCTACTCAGCCTGAGGAATTACCCATGAGCCTTGAGATTGCCCATCAGCCTTAGCGATTACCCCCTGAAGGCTACCCATTCTACATTTATTGCTCTACACTCCTCAAATTGTGAAGCAAATTGTAGTAATTATTATTTAATCTGTAAATATTTTAGTATACTTCTGTAAAAGACAGTATGATCTACAGAGGGAATTCTGGATGTCAAGGCTACACAGAAAAACCCTGTCTTGAAAAACCAAGTCAAATCAAACCAAACCCACAAAGTAAGATGAAAAATGATTGAGAAAGATACCCAATATTGACCTGAGACTTCCAATTGCACACGCGTGCACGCAAGCACAAACACACACACACACACACACCAACTATTCCACACCACACCACACTACACAATAAAAAAAATGTTAACACAAGAACACACCAGAGAGTGAGCCATCAGAAGTCAAAGGAGGGGCTGGAGAGATGAGATAGATCAGCGGGTAAGAGCACCGACTGCTCTTCCTAAGGTCATGAGTTCAAATCCCAGCACCCACATAGTGGTTCACAACCATCAATAAAGAGATCTGATGCCCTCTTCTGCAGACAGCTACAACATACTTACATATAATAAATAACCAAATCTTTTTTTAAAAAAAGTCAAAGGATCAATTTAGATGTTCCAGTTTCTGGTTTGTTAATGGGGAAAGTAAGTGTGTGTGTGTGTGTGTGTGTGTGTGCGTGTGTGTGAATATATATGCATTTGTGGACCCTCCTAATGGTCCTTTAAGACTCAGTTTCCTACATACAAAATCACTATTCAAATGTCCTTCACACACAGACTCATAATGCCTTTCCAGAGTATAGACAGAAATTATTCACATCAACTCACAAAATTATGAAATAACCTCAGTTACTCACACAGAAACATTTACTGAACATCTGCTTCATGTCAAGTACTGTGCAAGCAGCGCAAGCAAGGATCAAAGTCACACCAGCCTCCTCAGGGAACGCTCTGTGTGGGAAAATGAGCATACTTGTAGCCCTGGCTTGAAGTCTCTGCTCTCTACTCTCAGGATGAGCAGCTGTCAATCAGGCCAGTCACCAAATATCCACTGACTGTATGCGCAAGGGTGTGTGGGTTATACATGGGGTTATATAAGGTTATACGTCTCAATCTGTCCAGCCATTGGGTTTCACAGTACTCACTGCATAAAGTTCCTTCCCAGGAGAACTGGCTCGAGAAAATAAGATTGTATTCCCTCTGTTTCTATTCCTAACAGGTACCCAGAGCCTAGCTGTCTTAGGTAGCTCACATTGTCTTGAACTCAAAATCCTCCAGCTTCTGTTGCCTGAGTTCTGAGATTACAGGCGCATAGAGCCCTCCCCTACAAGCTATAGGGACTCTTTTTAAAAGACACTGACCTTAAATAAATAAACTTTCTGGGCATTAACTTACCAGTAGATAGACTAGAAAGGAAAATATCTTGTCTATCTGATATTAAGACAGGCTTCATAGCCGGGCGGCCGGTGGCACACGCCTGTAATCCCAGCACTCTGGGAGACAGAGGCAGGCGGATTTCTGAGTTCGAGGCCAGCCTGGTCTACATAGTGAGTTCCAGGACAGCCAGGGCTATACAGAGAAACCCTGTCTCGAAAAAACCAAAACAAACCAAAACAAAACAAAAAACAAAAAACTAACAAACAAACAAACAAAAAACCAGGCTTCAAGCCGGGCGGTGGTGGCACACGCCTTTAATCCCAGCACTTGGGAGGCAGAGGCAGGCGGATTTGCAGGCAGATTTCTGGGTTTGAGGCCAGCCTGGTCTACAGCGTGAGTTCCAGGACAGCCAGCGCTATACAGAGAAACCCCGTCTTGAAAGAAAGAAAGAAAGAAAGGAAGGGAGGGAGGGAGGGAGGGAGGGAGAAAGGAAGAAAGGAAAGAAACAAAGAAAGAGGCTTCAATGGCTGCAGTAGTTTGAATAGCCCCCTCTGCTGGAGGACTGTGTAACTGCACTCTGCTGTCCATGTTTTCCAGTAAGTAGCACAAGATACTCATTTGATTATCTAACAAGAGGCAGTTACTGTGTTGCAATCACAATACTTCCCATCCAGGGCTTAATAGGCTCAAACCCGAGGCTTTTCTTTGGAAGATCTCAAGCCCAAATTGGGAGACAAAACCATTCGTAAATCATTACATTGTTGTGGGCTGAAAGATGCTTAAAAGGTCAAAGGAACTCACAGGATAAAGTCATTCAAGCCTGAAGGAGAGACCGGAGAAGTTCTTGAGTAAGGGGGAGGCTGGGAAGAAGATGCGTGGAGTGGGTTTTTCTGGGTAACTGTAAGAAAGAATGTTACCATTAGCTGGTAAACTGAACAACCATGTTCTGGCTGCTGGTGTTGATCACTGTGTGGATGCAGTTACAAATGATGGAGTGTAGAGAGGGCAGTTCTCTCTAGAGCTTGAAAGCAGTGTGTTCCCTTTATCCCCATGGACTCAGAAATTTTGCATGCAGGAGGTCCATATTAGCCTAGAGTCTCCAATTAGTATTGTAGGTGTAAAGGTCCTGGAAGAGGTCAGATACTTGAGTATCGTGGGAGCCTAAGGAGACATTTAGGAAGTTAGGACGCCACACATATCTGGGAGTACCTGCCAAACAAGAGTGGCTACTGTGGCTTGAGTCCCTCAAAACTTGTGTTTAAATTTGAGTTCCAGTATAAAGGTGTCACAAGTCCCTTTCAATGTGTAGGGCTCAGACTTGAGACAGGGGAACAGTCAGAGAAGATCTGTTTGAGAACTGAGAAGGCTCATTGGGTGTAAGCACTTGCCCTGAAAACATGAGGACCTGAATCTCAATCAACATAAAAACCAGATATGGGCAGAGACAGGGAGGTGGGTACTGGGAGCCCGCTGGCCATTCCATCTGCTGAAATGTCAAGCTTCAGGTTTGGTGAGAGACTCAGCCTCAAAGGAATAAGGCAAAGGATGTTAGAAGGTATGTAACAATTACCTCCACATAAATGCACATGGATGCATGCAACTGTATGCACATGTATGTGCATGGACACACATGCACAGATTAAAAATAAAAATAAGCCTTAGGGGAAAAATATGTATGAAGAAGAAAGGCATTGTCACCTTAGCAATCCTGGTAGAGAGCCCGTCAACCCTGTGGGCTTGGGTCCTCAACTGAGTAAAAAGAAGGAAGTGATCCAAACACCAGCATTCATCTTTCTCTGCTTTTGACTACAGTTGCAAGCTGACCACCTCACACTCCTGCCACCATGTTTCCCCCACCGTGATGGACTGTGCCCCCAAACTGTGAGTCGGGATTAACCCTTCCTTCCTCGAGTTGCTTCTGTCAGATGCTTTGTAACAGCAACATGAGTGTTATCCTGACTCACACTTTGGGAGGTCTCTGGCCCTTTGGGCATATTCCTCCTGGGTCTGTGAGGAGGCGGCACCTTCTAGGGGAGCATGTGGCATACCAAATCCTTTAATATCAGAGTCAGGGTGGACAAGAGCAAAATAGGGGTCAGGGTTCTGTTCTCTTCAAGGAGAGAACCCTTTCATTTGAAGGCATCCTACTCATTCTCTACTTATAAGGTTTTCACCATCTTCTGATAGTATCCTAAACATTTGGCCCTTTGGGGGTGCATTTAAGATTGTTAAAACAACAGAAGCCAAGTCTCCAAGACACCATCGTATAACAAATTCATATATATATATATATATATAATTTCTATTATGTGAGAAGTTCCTGTATACCTACAATATATTTTAACGATATTTGCTCTCTGCTTCTCCCTCAGCTACTCCCAGCTACACCGCCACACCACCCCTGAATCCCACCTCCTCCTAATTTCATGTCCTCTTTTTTTCCCTAGTCCCCTGATTTCAGTGTATACTGCCTCTGTAGTAGTAGGTGTGACGCCGCAGCCTTCAAGAGAAAACTGATTCACCCATCAACTGCTGATAGCTCCTAAACTCAGGATTAGGGCTCATGAAGTCCTCTCTTTCGTGCTGGAATGTTACTTGGATCTTTTTGCAGGCAGTCAAAACTTCTATGGGTTCATGTCTTTCTGTCTCATCTTCTACCATTATTCTTGTATTGGCCAGTTTTATACCAATTTGAAACAAGCTAGAGACAGCAGAGAGGAGGGATCTTCAGTTGAGAAGATGCCTCCAGAAGATCCAGTTGTAAGGCAGTTTTTCCATTAGTGATCAGTGGGAAACCCATTGTGGGTGGTGCCATCCTTGGATTCCAAAAGAAGCCAGTAAGTAGCACTCCTCCATGACCTTTGCATCAGCTCCTGCCTCCAGGTTCCTGTCCTGCATGAGTTCTTGCCCTCACTACGTTTTACAATATGGAACTGTGAATAAGATAAGCCCTTTCGTCCATAAGTTGCTTTTGGTCATGATGTTTCATCACAGCAATAGTAACCCGAGCTAAGACAGTTCCTGAGCTCTCTGTCTCTCTCTCTCTCTTTTTCACACACACACACACATACACACACAGAGAGAGAGAGGGGGAGGGAGAGGGAGACAGAGAGAGAGGGGGAGGGAGGAGGAGAGAGAGAGAGAGAGAGAGAGAGAGAGAGAGAGAGAGAGAGAGAGAGAGAGAGAGAGAGAGAGAGATCCACCTGGGATGACCTGAACTGGATTCAGTACAGGTTTTCTGAATTCATCCATCACATGCTGTCTGGCTTACAGAAACCATGACTAGTCTTTGCACAGTCAACCAGTATGATGACTTATGGGAAAAGAAAGGCGTGGGTGAATCCCAAGGCAGGCATTGTGGTCCCATTTTGCTTTCTGTGAGGAGCTTGGGACATGCCCACAAGCCAATGTGATAGACATGCCCACAGGCCAATGAGATGGAGGCATTTCCTCTACTGATGGTCCTTTTTCCCAGGTGACTCTTGTGCGTGTTAAGTTGACAAAGCAAGTTTGAGGCCAGTATGAGCTACATGAGACCCTGTGTCTATAATTACTATTTGCTTTAATCAATGCTCCCTGGAACCAGGGTTGAGTCTTCAAAGAACCAAATAACTTGTGCCTTTTCTCTGAGAAGAGGCAGGTGAGGAAAAGCCCCAGAGTGATCCCCAAGCTATGGCTTCCAGTTAAAAGGACTGGATTGTTTTTTAAGTCAACAATTCCTGTGATGGCGAGCTTCCATAGGAAGCCATTTCTCCTTTCTCCCCCAAGGCTGTCAAAGGCTGTCTCCAGACTGCCTGTGGTGGCACAAGCTTGTAATCCCAGCTCTCAGGGGGCTGAAGTAGAAGAATCTTGAGTTCAGTGCCAGCCTCAGCAACATAGCAAGATTCTATCACACAACAAAACAAAGCAAACACAAAAGCTGCTAATTCTGCTAATTTCACTACTGCTGCTATCTGGTTGTGCTTAGGGACAACAGATGCCCCACTCTACCCTGTTCTCTCTCCCAGCTCTCCCAGCTCCTGATGCTTACCCTCAGCTGCTAGAGCAGAGCCAGCTCCTGATGATGCCGCTGCCTGGGGCCCACTCCTGGGGTCCAAGAGCACAGCCATGTTTCTTGACTTCACACTACATCAAGGAGGCTGGGCTGGAGAGGCTCAGTTCCAGCTCCATGCTATTTCCATGGTTCCCTTCCTATAGTATGCTTGTGGACCTGGTCCTAGAGTCTGGCCCCTCCTGTGAGGAGGTTCAATTTCTCATCACAACTGTGTCACTGAGCCTCTGTCAGACACCCTAGTTAATTAGTTCATCTGATCATTCTGGTGACTCTGGATTTCAGAGTCTAGGTCAGTAACACCCCGTGTGGGCTGTGGTTAGGCTGTTGAATGACATTTGCTGTCTAGGCACTATTTCTATTAGGTTAAACTGAATGAAACAGCCAGGGTGGGGATGCATTGGCTCTGCTGCTCCTAGGGAAGTATGGATGTGTGTGTGCACATCTGGGCATCTAGAGCTGCCTCCCACTTCAAAGGGCTCTGAATGAGGGTGTGTGAATATGTGCACACTCATTCTGTGTAGAGGAGGGGCCCATGCTCTCAGGTCCTGCTGGCCTCTGAGCTCCAGGTCCTGGTGGCATACACCTCTGAGCTCCAGAGTTCATTCTTGTAACTTCCTGAGAGAATCTAGGACAGAACCAAAGTAAAGGAATTAGTGATAGATTCTGGGTGGAGGGGAATTGAATCATCACTTGCTAATTTTTAAAACAGGATTTGTGTGTGTGTGTGTGTGTGTGTGTGTGTGTGAATGTGCTGTGTATGTACCATTAGAAGCTAGAAAGGGGCATTGGATCCCCCCAGAAGTGGAGTTACTGTTGGTTATGAGCCCAATGTCCTCCTGGGAATCAAACTCTGGTCTTCTGGAGGAACAGCAAGTGATCTTAACTGCCAACCCATCTCTCTAGCCCCTAATTTTCTATGTTGACATCACCACCAGTCCAAAATTATTGAGCACACAGGCAGAAACCTTGCTCTGCCAACAGTAGAGCATCTCTGTAAGTTTTGATAATCACATAACAGGCCAGATACTAATCACACTCTAGGTGTTCCAGGAAGCCCTATAGCTCCTCCCAGGCTAGGAGCCCTGGGAATCGAGAGAGAGAGAGAGAGAGAGAGAGAGAGAGAGAGAGAGAGAGAGAGAGAGAGAGCCTTCTTCTGTTATTATGAATAGATTAATTTGACACAGCTCAGAAAACATGAACTTCTCCCCCTTGCTACAGCGTTACTGAATGAAATGTTCTGTAGACAACGCCCATCATCCTGTTTTGTAGAGAAGGAAGCACAACCTGGAAATAAGATGAGGATTCCTTGGGCTACCCAGTCTTGGTGTGAGCAGCTCCCATAGACAAGGTCTTCATCCTTCAGTACAGCTACTACACTGCATCAGCCTGTCCTGCAGAATCAAAGAAACCTTTCTCCTAGTGTCAGGGCCCTCGGGCTGAGAGGTGAGGTAGAGGCAGCTTTTACAGCTTTTACAGCTGCCACTGGGTCCAAAGTCAGAGATGGACTGGTAAATAGCTCCCTAGGGTGCTTCCAACCCAGAAGACAGACATCCACATGCCCCAGGAGACTGTAGGTTCTGTGTCTTGAGGGCTGTGTGCCTTCCCTTGAATGAGAATCATCTGTAAAGGTAAAACAGATCAAGTCTAAGGCAAGCACAGGGTGGCAAAAGGCAGAGAGGTGGGGCTGGACTAGATGAGCTAGCCAACTCCCGGGAGAGTGGGGTAGGTGTTCCTTACAAGAAGTGAGGTTTCTTTAGGGCAATGAGAAAAATTGCTCTTAATGATGTTAATTACAACAGGGCACTGCGCTTCGCTGTGGGGCTTTTCATCTTCAAAGGGTACCCTGGATGGATCAGGAACACTTGACATGAAAGCGTCTAGAGTTTAAAAACTGAAGTGAAGGGGCCATGGCCACATAGCTGGTCTCGTGCAGGCTGGCCCTGTGCAACCTGGGCTCCTCCAAAGTGTCCTGAAAAACCAGCACCCAAGAAATTCCCTGACACAAAGTGAGGAGTTGCCCAAAGAAAGGACCACCCTTACTCCAGTGGAGCTGGAAGGTCCGGGAAACAAGTGTCAGTCTTAGTCCAGGTCCCAAAGCCCCTGTGTAGGGGTGGCCGGATAAAATAAGAGGCACTCAGATAAATTTGGATTAAAAAAAATTGATTGAAGTGTTTGTTGTTAGTTTGAAATTCAAATTATACTCCTTGTCCTATGTTGTTATGTGCTAAAGCAGACAGCTTTGCCTTTCCTTGGGTGATCTAAAACTCACAGGTTTGCACACGCTCGCTCTCACACACCCATACACAAATGCACACAAACACACGCACACGCACATGCATGTTCACACACTACTCCACCTGCAGACATAGGCCTGAGAGATTGGCAAGCCAGGCCTCATTCCCCTAGGGATGCAGGAAGCATGGACTCTGAAGACTTGCCCAGACCCAGTCAAACCCACCCTTGTCTGTCATTTTGGCCAGACAGTGGGTCAGCCCAGCCTTCCCTATCTCTTTCTGTCTTGCAACTTGGGGTACTTTTGGAATGGAGTCTAGAAAGTGTGTCTGCCCGACTTTCTGTCTTCTTTTCTCTGTATCCTGACTTCTCCCCACCACTCTAGGTCAAGGAGAAGCCTGTGCCCACCCCTGTCACCACAGATTGTTGGTGTGGAAATTCCTCTGACAAAAAACCAGAGGGAAATGGTCACTGGGCTGAGATCAGCTTCCTGCCCAGGCTGTGGAATCCGGCTGCCAGGCGGGTCTGGGCCTGAAGCAGAGATGCCACTACTTTCCCAGTCTGGGCGGGAAGGGAGGACAGGTTGCTACTTGTAACTGGGAGGCTGCATGTCTGTTCTGAGCCAGAGCGAAACTCCCAGGGATTCCAGACACTGAGTCTCACAGAGAGGTTCCCAGGCTCCTAAAGCTCCAGCTCCTGCCCCTGGGCTCAGTCAGGGTCAAAGGCAGAGTGGCTGTGGTCTTCACACCCCCGGGAAAGACAGATGGTTATACGTACATTCACATCCTGGGATATGACTCCAGGCCTCTGGGGCAGATTAACATTCCAGCATGGAGCCTCCAGTTCCCCTTATGACCTAAGAGAAAAGGCAGTGCCACAGCAGGCTGGGCAGCTTCCTACTCCCTGTGAACCAGCCCTGGGCCTGGATAAAGTGCTTTTAAAAATCAAAAACAACACCACTTGTTTAAAGAAAATGAAAGGGGCCTAGAGGAACCTAATGAGGTGGCTCTAGGAATTCCTGTACAGGGGCTGCAGCTTGTCCTCAAAAGGCAGACTCAGGCCTAAGTCTGCAGGTGGAGTGGTGTGTGTGTGTGTGTGTGTGTCTGTGTGCATGCACACACATGTGCATGTGTGCATGTGTATGTTTTAGATCACCTAGGGGACGGCAAAGCTACCAGCTTTAGCACATGACAAGGACAGCTCATAGTGATAACTGTAGAGAATCATTGGACAGTCAGATCTGTAGTCTCAGGCCTGTAATCCCAGCTACTTTGGATGCTGGGGCAAGGGGATCAAAATTCTAAGGCTAGACCACAGAGCATGTTCACAGTCAGAGTTAGCTATTCAGTGAAACACTGTCTTAAAATAAAAATACTGGGGTTGGGGTTACTGACCAGTGAGAAAGTGCTTGTCTAGCACATTCAAGGCCCTGGAGTCAATCCTCCGTTGAAGGAAGGAAATGGTGTGTGTGTGTGTGTGTGTGTGTGTGTGTAAGTGTGTAAGCAGCAGGGAAAACTGTTGTTACAGTTCCCAGTATGCATATATGCAAGTGTCAAAAAATGGGTATGTGGTAGCCTGTCATTCAGCTAGGACATTCAAAGTCATCATTAGTGACGATGTAAGAGTTCAAGGCCAGCCTGGGTACACAAGACCCCATCAATTAATACGTGTAAACAAAAGCATCAATGGAAAAATGGAGAGGAAAAGAAGAGCTATAATCAGCTGAGTAATGATCAAAAACAGAAAAATCAAACGGCACA
The DNA here is from genome assembly GCF_947179515.1 of Apodemus sylvaticus. Lineage (NCBI taxonomy): Eukaryota > Metazoa > Chordata > Mammalia > Rodentia > Muridae > Apodemus > Apodemus sylvaticus. Next base: position 100,680,356 of record NC_067483.1, read on the forward strand.
CTTCACAACAAAGTTTCAAGCTTGATTTCCAAAACTGAAGTCACTCAAACTTTTGAACATGTTCTATTTGTTGTCAAGACATGCCGTTGTGCTTCCTTCTGCTCTCTCCCTCTGAGCACCTCAACTCTACCTCATCTTTGCCTGTCAATCATGACTCCTGTGGCACTGCTGAGAGGAAGGGAGTGTGGGAGGGTGGGTGGGAAGAAGGGGAGAGCATAGGTTTTCGTTCAACTAGACCTAAATAGAAACACTGGCTGAGTTTTGAAGCCTCCTGCACCGGTTCGTGTTCTCTTAATACCTCTTTGCTGGGGCACTGTCACCGGCCCCCTCCACCCCTGCGGATGTGGCAGCCGTGCCCAGTCCTGTGAGGAATGCTTTGTAAATAGCCAGCAGGCTATATTTTGAAGCTTCCTGGGCATCCCTGGAGTTAGCCAGGCAGGCACCTGGCCAGCACAGGCCTGGTAGACTGTTCTTGGCCCCTGACAGGCCAGGAAGCCGCTACTATGACTAGTAGTTCAAAGACATGCAGGAGTCTCTGTAATTGGAGAGTCAGGTGGCATGTTGCTGCCTTGTATCTAATTCCTTGGTTCAAACAAAATTTGGAGAAAAAGCCAGTCCCAGACATGGGGTCTGAAGTTTCTCTGGGGATTTAAAAGTAGAAGAAACCATGTGCAGGTTAGTGGTCACAGGAGGAAATAACCCCAGGGAAGTGGGTGGTAGAAACTAATGGAGAACTCTGCCTGCTTTGGGTCTCCATTGCATGCCAGCTCATGTACCTTAAAGTTCAGCAATTCAGATTTGAAACTGACCACAGGCACCTTTCAGACAGCGACAGGGACAGTTTACACAGGTGATGGAGGATTTGAGTTTAGGTCCTTGTGCTTGTGAGACAAGAACTCTTACTCTCAACCTTTTCCTCTGAGCCTTTGTCTTAACCCCTTCTCATATTTTCTAAGGCACACATTGTTTAAAACTATTGCAAATGTATGCAAAGTTCATGATGCTTACAGAAAACCCGATTTCCCAGTACAAACTGAGCCTGACATCTGTAATCTGTAGGGCGACTGTAGCTCCTTAGAGAAGAAAGCTCTCCAGTGGCCCAGGCACTCACGGTTCCAGATACACTCAACTTACAGAATACTGTCTGTTGCTGTTAGTCTTTTCACAAGCCCCCGCTGTAAGTGGGAGTGTTGAGTTCCTTTGGAGGACACCTAGACCCCCTCAAGCTGTTTCCAGTCTATCTTATCCATGCTGACCAATGCGTCCTGACCCTCCCACAGGAAACCTCAGAACCAGGGCAGCACTATTCATTTGGCCTGGAATGGGTTTTCCATCTATCTTTCCATCTAGAACACCAGCACTGTGTTAAGCACAGATTCTTCCTTTGGGAAGAATTTCCTGGAGGGAAAAAGCTAGGGGTCACATGATCTAGAGATCCTCTAAGATGCAAATGGCTCAGTTAAGACTTCCTTTGGAGTTGGGAGCTTTCTGACTGGTGACTCAGCTTTCTCAATAAACAGGAACAAAACATGAACACTAAACGAAGTTCTAAGTGACTGGGAAGGAATGGCGCTATCTGATCGGGAGGCAGACCTTTTCATCCCAAGTGCCTTGGTGGGGACTCAGTCAAGGATCAGCAAGTGGAAATGCATTCAAAGCCTGTAATTCCAGAGAAACTGGTGCAGGAGAATGGAAGTTCAAGGTTACCCATAGCTAGAGAGTTAGTCTGAGGCTATGTGAGATCTTGTCTAAAAATATTCCAAAGTCAGAACAACAGCCTGGGCTAGAGAGACCCTGCCTGAAAATAATCTAAAGTCAGAACAAAATGGAATAATCAAGCAAACAAAACCCAAAGTGTATCAAGGGAGATAATTTTGAGACAGTTGCTGGGAAGAAGGTTGGGTAGTGAGGCATGGTTGGAAAAGATAGCTGCAGCCAGAAAGGGCGTTGTGGCTCCTCACCTGCCCTTCTGAGATGCAGTAGCTGAGGCGATCCTACAGACAGATACATTGCTTCACTCCTCTGCTCCTGAACAGTCGGCTCCTAATGCTTCACGCAGGAGTCAACACTTGCTTCTCCGGCTTCGTCTCCTTCGACTCTCCCCTCACTCACTGCCCAGTCTCTGCTGTACCTGCTTCAGCAGCATTGACCTCCTTACCTACACTGAGCACACAGATGCACATGCACTCTTGCCTAAGGCCTCTTGCGCCTGCCTGCCCTGCTTTCTGGGATGACCTTCTTTTTGACATGGTTGGGAACAGAAAAGGCCTTTAGCTGGTCTACTGCCTGCCTGGTGCTTTTCTCTCTGGAGACACCCAGTTCCTCTATAAGACTTTACATTTCTCTATTCCAGTATTATCTCCTACTTAGTCTAGTTTCCTGACCACACTTCGTCCCAGACCCCTGCCCGGCTGCCCTTAGGGGTTACCGGTAACTGATGAGTTTTACTTTTCTTGCTCATCTCCTGATTCCTCTACTAGAATGTGGTGCCTTGAGAGCTTGAGAGCAGAAGCTGCCACTGGGCTGTCATGTTCCCTGCTATGCTTTCAGCACCAAGTGCAGAGCCTGGCACACAGTAAGAACATGAAACACATCTGTTGGCTGAGTAGATCCAATGTCTTGATTTAGGAAATGTTAGGGAATGATCGAAAGCTCTTGAGCTGCAGAATGATGGGCTTGGGGCTCAGCCTGGCTGAGGCATAGACTGGTGTGGGTCTGGGAGGTGACTGCAGTAGCAGACAATGAGGAAGTGGTTGCATCAGCAGAGAACACAGAAGTGGAGACAGAGACCTTCAGTGAGAATGGAGGGAGACCACAGGAGTGGGGAAGTTTCTCAAGGAAGGGAATCCCTTGGTGTCCAGCATCTGCCCAGTGGCCATTTCCCAAAAGATGAATGAAGGTATGTGTCATGTGAGGTGAACTCAGGTCTCTGGACTGGTTGGTCCATCTATGGTAGCTCTGAACCACTTTTGCTGCAGAGGGTTTGCGTAGCCAGGAGTTCTATAATGTCACCACTGAGCTCCTGTGTTCTTGTGGACTGTGGGACTTGGACAAGCTGAGATTTAGACTGTAGAAACTGGTGGGTTCTTTGCTGTGCATGTTTAGGGGCATGAACCAGATCAAATGACTCTTTGTGTGGTGTTGAATTAGTTTTGGACAATGTGGTAGAATTTGTGTGGACAAATGTCTGTTTCTATGACTATTCTAAAAGAGAAAGAGAACCTGCAGTCATTGTCTCTGCCTTTTTCATGGACTTTAGAGGTTACTTCTTAGAAGTTTGTCTCAGCTAAGGCTGGGAAATGAACCAAGTTAAGAGAAAGTTCTGAGGCAGAGGGATTAAGAGAAAGGCTACTGCTTGGCCAAATAATCTTTCAATTGTCCTTTCTCATCTCTGTCCTTCAGAAATATTCAGTAGGCTCTGAAATCTATGCTCAGGCCTCAGTCCTGGTGGAATCCACAGGAGCACAGGACCCTGTACTCTCTGCCCAAGCTCAGTGTCTAGACTCTTGCTTTGAGATTTCTCAGGCTTTTATTGGATGAAGACTAGAGCCTGGAGCTGTGCTTGTCATTGTCTAGACAAGAGCGTGAGTGAACTGGCAGCATTAACAAATCACATTGAGCCACTAGACAGTAAGGAGGGTAAACTGAGGCAGATGCAATTAGGAGACAGGGGAAGGGAAGTTGAGGCACATTTGAGTATACTTCATTTTCTTGAGGATTTCTGTGCTCTCTCTGAAATGTAACCACAGAACACGTGTTCATCGACGGAAACAGAAGTTCTCTTTCTTCTTCCCCCTTAAAAAAACAAAACAAAAACCAAAACTTGATGTATAAAGCATGTTGTTGGGGGATGGTGTAGTGGTTTGAATAAGTATGGCCTCCATAGAGTCATGGGCTTGAGTGCTTACCGTAAAGGCAGTGGCTCTATTAGGAGGCATGGCCTTGTTGGAGTAGGTTTGTTGAAGAAAGTGTGTCACTGTGGGGGCAGACTTTGAGGTCTTACATGCTCAAGCTAGGCCCGATAGCACAGTCTCCTTCTGCTGTCTGCAGATCAAGAACTCGCAGCTCCTCCAGCACCATGTCTGCCTGCATGCACACAGTCATGATGATGATAATGGACTAAACCTCTAAACTGTAAGCCAGCCCCAATTAAATGTTTTCCTTTACAAGAGTTGCCATGATCGTTAAAATACATGGAGGGATGGCTCAGCAATTTAGAGCATTTATTGTTCTTGCAGAGGACCCTACTTCAATTCCCAGCACCCACACAGCAGCTTACAACCATCTCTAACTCCAGTTCTCGGGAATCTGATGTTCTCTCCTGACTTTCTCAAGAATATGTGTGATGTACATGCAGGCAAAACACTCATACACGTAATGTATAATAAAATAAAATAAATAAAATAAAAATAATACATAAATCCTGGGGATGGAGAGATGGCTCTCTGATTAAGAGCACTTTAAAAAACAAAACAAAACAAACAAACAAAAACTTTAGTCTTTTCTGAATTTTCTTTCTTTTTTTTTAAAAAATTATCTTTAATTATTTTTCTCAGTCCAGTCATTATCCCCCTCCCTCACAGTCCACTCTCCAACAGTTCCTCATCCCATTCCTCCTCCACCCTGTCTCCAAAAGAATGCCCCCATCCCCCGGTTAAGAGCATTTACTGCTCTTGCACAGCACTGGAGTTTGGTTCTCAGGCCCCGTGTGGTGTGGCAGCTTACGACTGTCTATAACTCCAGTTCCAGAGGACCAAAGCCTCTTATGACTCCCAAAGGGCCTCTGCACACAGGTGGCACGCATGTATACACATAAATAAACATATTTTAAATCTAAAAATTATTCAAATTTTCGTTTGTGTTTTGCTGAGCATGTGCCGGCAGTCAGCAGGGAGCATTAAACCCAAGCAGCCTCTCCCTGTTTGTGCTGAAGCAATATTTTTTCTTCTAATATCTTGTTGATTTCATTCTCTGTCCTCCGTCTCTCTGCCTCTGTCTCTCTCTGGGTCCATTCATATGAGTGAGTATGAGAATGTATCTGCCACAGTGTGTAGGTGGAGGTCAGAGAATAACTTCGGCATCAGTCCTTGCCCTCCGTGCAGTTGAGGCAGGGTCTCTTTGGTGTCCACTATTGCATATGCCAGCCTACAATTTTCCAGAGACTTCCCTGTCTCCCCTCACCTTAGGAACACTTCCTTGTTGGGTATTACATGGATTCTGGGAAATTGAATTCAAGTTTTCACGCTTGTATGGCAAACAATTTACCCAGTGATGCGTGTCCCAGCCCCTTTTGTGTTTTGTTTTGTTTTTTCAAGAAACAGGGCCTCATGTAGCCCAGGCTGGTCTTGACTATGTGTCTGAAAATGAATTTGAAATTTGGATCCTCCTGCCTCCTCATCACGGTCATGAATGCAGGCATTAAAAGGTCCACCATGCCCGGCGTTAAGCAGTGCTGAAGACAGGACCCAGGACTTGAACCTCGGGCAAGTATCCTGCCAGCTGAACCACAACTTTAGCCTTTTTCTCTATTCTTAGCTCCCTTCTCATGCTTGGTGCCCTGCCCTCACCTCGTGGATTAATATTTATGTGTCTCTAGTTCTCCTTGTCGTTATAGTGGAGAGATCCAAACAATGCGAAGAGATAAACTTGTCTGGCTACTCAGCTGGACAGAGGTATAGCTTCTTGTTCCACTTCACCACAGAGTAAGGCAGCGTCTGTCCACACCTCATTTTCTGAAGTCAGTGAACCGTATGAAGTTATTCAACTCGTACTGAGTTCAGGGCTGTACCAGGATGGCTGGCAAGAGTTCCCATCTGCCTGTCTTTGGGGGAGGCCTGGTGAGTATGGTTCACACGGCAAAACCAAGAAGAGCTGATAACAATGAGGTCAGCTCTCACCTCACTGGTGGCGCGTGGCCACTTTTAAGACACTTTCCAACCTACCAGTCTCTGGCGACAGGGTAGGTTGTTTACTGGTAACCCCAGTCTGGCCACTGTTCTGTCCCTGCAGAAGTCTAAGAGTCAGTCACCTTCACACACAGAGTGCTGTTTGGTGGCTGACTCTTATACTGTAGATGGAACCCCTCACATCAGCATGAGAGAGAAATGGAATCTCAGATTCTCGGGGCAGGGATACAGCACAGAGAGCCCCAGGGTGAGCTCCCTAAGTTCTGAGGGACACACCTCATCTTCTTCTCCTTCTGCTCCTCCTGCCCAGGAAGAAAGGGCGTCTCTGGCAGCGGTTTTCAGTATTGTGTTTGATTTAACGATAGAGTCAGAAATGAACAACTGGGCACTTCAGCAAGGAGATCTAGAGCCTGAGCCAAAGTCTGTTCACCGTCTGAGCTAGAAAGTGAGGCTTGCTTGTGTATTTGTTTTTGCTGCTGCTCGTTGGCATCTTGATAATTCTAGGATGCAGAGCACAGGGATCAGAGGGCAGAGGAAGCAGTAGTATGAGCAACAAAGCCACTGCATCACAGTTAAGCCGGGCTTTGAGGTTCATTTGTAGTTCTGAGACCTTGAAACGGCTGAATGGAGGCAGAAGTGACCAGGGCCAAGAAAGCGGCAGTCCCACGGACTATGGAATGCCTTCTAGAAGGCCGCCAAGGCCTGGGTTTTGTTATGAGCAAGCAGGGCTGGACTGCTTAGCTTGGTGTCGTCTGGCCCTCTTCAGCAGCCCCCTGTACTGAAGGCATCCTGGGAAAGCAGCTACTGTCACTGACTCCAGGGAGGCTCAGGCCTCCCTTTTACAAGCTCTGGCTGGGGTTCCAGTTTTACCTCACCCTTTGCTCTGCCAAGAAGACAGGAACGATGGGTCTCGCTGCTTTATTGCCGTGTGCACAATATTAAAAGAGGTTGCCATCTCCAGAAGCGAAGGATACTCCCTCCCACAAAATGAGAGGTGACAGGACAGAGGAGGGACTCCCCGGCTCTCTGCGCTGTGTGTGAGTCAGGCCCCTGTACTGCCGTATTTGACTACTGCCTGAAACTCAGACTCACGGGTGAGTCAGCACCTGGGCAACACCACGGGGCAAGATGACAGGCGAGGTCAGGCCCAACCACAGCAGAGGGGACTGAGCCTCTAAGGAGAACATAGAATCCATTCCTTAAGGACATTATAGTGCTCCCAAGATACCCTATGTGCAGCCCGCACAGATGAGGCTTTGAGACCTCAGGTTCTCTATTGGAAGCCCCGGTTTCTACCTGGTTGCCCCCTGCTTCCTTCTTCCTGTTGCTTCTTCAGGAAGTGAAATGAGAACTGGAGTTTTGTTCTTTGCACTGCATTAACAACAGCGCCCTCCTCAGGTGTGTGATTTGTGGCTTAGTATTCAGTATAGCACTAGTCAGAATAAAGCCTGGCTGGGGTGCTGAGCAAAGTCCAACTAGAAAGAACTCCAGATCTGAGTTCTAGACCTGGCTTTGCTGCTTCTCAGCTGTTTAACTTTGAGAAAATTGCTTGACCTCTCTGAGACCTCTTCTATGAAGAGTGGGGCCCTAAACCTGAGGTTTAATACTCAATTTCATGTAATTAATCAAGTAAACCCAATAGGACAGTAGTTCTCAACCTGTGGGTTAAGGCCCCTTTGGGATTACATACAGGCTACACTGAGTATTGAATATTTACATTATAACTCATAACCATAGCAAATTACAGTTATAAAATAGCAACAAAATAATTGTATGGTTGAGGGTTGCCATAACATGAGGAAACATATTAAAGGGCTGCAGCATTAGGAAGGTTGAGAACCACTCTAATAGGGTATTTTGTATTAACTACGATGCACAGATTCCCTCTGCATGGGCAACATTTCTAGCTGGCCAGGGGTCTGTCCTCAGTGGGACTTTCAAAGACATACTGTGAACACTAGGGCTTACATGAAACTTTTCAGTTCTTAGGATGCAATGTGAACCAAATAAACATTTCTAAGCCAGTCTTAGCCCTGAACTAGAGAATTGAACCCACGGCTTCGCATGTGCTATGTCCCTAGCCTCTGGACTAGAGAATTTACTCTTCCAGCATAAATCTTCCTCAGTCTAAAATACATGTCTTGATTTGGAGGCTGGACTTTGGAGGCTGGACTCGACCTTACTACATAGCCAAGGCTGGTCTTGAATTCATGAGCCTCCTGCCTCAACTTTTCAAATGCTGAGATTGCAAGCAAATATCATACTCAGCCCCCTACACTTCAAAAAGTACTTCTGAAGAAGACCCCTGAGACGTCACTTTAGCGCTGGCAGTTCCAGCCAGGGCAAGAGTGAATACCATGCCTGGGCTCCTGGCTTCTCTCAGCTGACAGGCCTTGGGTAGTCTTCCCCTGCACACACACTTGAAAGGACATTTGCTCAGGCCCTGCAGGGAAGACCTGAGCTTTCCTGAGCATCACGAATAGGTTGGACTGGCGAGCCAGCCCCTCCCCTGAGCAGAGGGAAGAGTGACCGCAGGCAGTGGTTGAAGCCAGGCTGGCTGAGTCAGGCTGCAGAACCTCCCTGCCGTCCTAAGCCATTGCCCGGTGACATCCCAAGCTGAGCTGGGACAAGAAGCAAACCTACACCTATCACTGACCAGAGGCTCTCCAGCCAACTTATATTAACTTACTTTCTCACCAGAATAGACGCCACAGACAGATTGCTTACTGTCTTGCCATTTAGGTGTTTAGAAGGGCAGTGCTGTGGTGTCATTCGGATGGGAACTGTAGGAAGGAAGGAAGGAAGGAAGGGATTCCGGGCCTCTGCCTTTGAATTTTCAATGACGTTGTCTTCTCCCTTATCTCTGAATCATATTCATTCTGTGCTGCTGCCTTGTACAACTCTCCTTCTTTTATAAGGATAGAAGTCATATTGGATTAGAGCCAACACTATGACCTCATTTTAACTCCGTCACATCCTTAAGCATCCAAATAAAGCTGCACTCTGGTCCTGGGGCCCCTCCCTCAGCCCATCCCAATGACAACCCGCCATTTCTTCCTTATCATCTTACTTTGCTGTTTCTAGACAGGGTCTCAGTGTGGATCCCAGGCTGGCCTCAAACTCACTGAGCCTTATTTTTTCTTCCCATTGTGATAAAATAACAAGAAAAAGAAACTTAAGGGAGAAAAGTTTTCCCTGGATCCATTCAGGAATGCATTCAGCCTGTCACTCCTGGGATTTCAACATCTAGGAGCCTCAAGTTTCCTTAGCTGGGAACAGAGACACATGCATGCTAAAGCCCGGCTTAGCTTCTCCATTTTTATTTTATTTTTTTGCTGTGTGAACGGTTCTGCTACAATTAAGATGGGTCTTCCCTCATCAATTAGTTTAGTCAAGACAATCCCTCTCAGACATTCTCAGAGGCTACCTTAATCAATACAACCCACCACGCATCCCCACATGTCCATAGGCCTGTCCTCTGGCTGTCCAGACAGCTAATACTAACTACACCCCGTACCGTATAAGGCTAGGAAGGCTCGGTCTTCCCATCTCAGTCTCCTGAGTGGTGGACGTCCTTCATTGCTGTTATTCTAACGGCAGTGGGGCGGTTCTCACCCAGGGCGTTGATATACTAGGGAAACACTCTATAAAGGAGCTACGTCCCCAGGCTTCCTCCTAAGTGCCTCGCCCGCCCGTGTTCCATCTCCTTGTGACAGCGGTGTTTGCCGGTGAGGGGTTTGCATCACTGCCTGGACGCTGCTTTCATAGTTGATCCATGGATAGGAAAGGTGGGCGGCACTCGTCAAGGCACACAGGACATGAACTCCAGGTTTCAGAAAAGACACTCTTACTCTGCAAGGCATTGTGGGATATTCTACCCTCTGCAATAATAACAGAAAGTGCTACGTACTTTAGACACAAATTGAATGCCCACATAATCTACCAGACAGGCAGATTTAGAAATCCCATTCTACAGAAAAGAAATGGAAACCCAGAGAGCTAAGAAAACTTTCTTTGGTCTCTAGGGCCTGATGGGGGTGGGGGCGGGGCGGGGATTTGAACGCCACAACTGGCTCCAGGGTCTGTGCTTTCAACTAGCACTTCATGGAGACTGGAAAAAGTGGAAATTGCGGTCGTCTTTGAATAGATGAGAAAGTAAGGTCGTACACGGGGTCCACGGGCAGTCCTGGAAGGTGCATTGACAAGTCCTGGAGTAGTTTCTCAAAGCCAAGTCCACCTACTGAGGACTTTGCACTAGTTAGTTGTGGGGCCCAATCTCAAAACCCTGTCTTGTGCAGGGAGGGGCGACGCTCTTCTATTTTGACGTGATCCCCTAACAGCCCTCCCGCCCCCCTAGTCCCCAGGACGATAGGACACCCGCAGGGTGAGGCCCACACAAGGACCGCTCCCTCACTCGGTGGCAGGGGCATAGGGTGACGAAGAGGCGGGGCGGGGCCGACGGCCCAGGAACGCAGAGTATCAGATTTCTCGCAATGCACCAATCCTGAACTCCGGGGGATGTGGCCACACCTGGAGGGCGTGACCAGACGGTGCAGGGGCTGTGGCATCCCGGGCTAGGCACGAAGCACCGGGCACCGAGGTGGGCAGGTGCGGGCCTGTGCGGGCCGCAGAGGAGCCCGCGGTTCCCAGCCGCTCCCAGCCGTCGGGGGAGCTCCTGTGCTACGGCGGCGGCGTGAACTCCGGTGCACCTGCTCCTGAGCACCGACAGAGGCCAGGTGGGAACGCCGGCGTTGGCAAGCCACCTGAGGGAGGACAGACACCTGACGGGTGGGGCCGGGCCCATTGGAGTTGGTGTGGGCGGGGGAGCTGGCTGGGTTTCGTGTCCCGCACCAGGCTGGGTCCTGGGCACCCTTCTCCAAGTAGTTTTGGGACGGCACCGGGCCCCTTCTAATAATCCCCTCCCGTAGAAAGAGCTTGTTATTTGCTCTGCCAGCTCCACCATCGAATGGAGCGAAGGCATCCCCTCCACTCTAGCTCCTCCGGTTTTAACTAGCTTACTCAGAGGCTGGCTCCTGTGTCCCAGCGGGGACTTCCCAGGCCCCGAGGCCCTGGGTCCTGGTGGCTTTTTAGGGGAAATCGGGATAAGGATGACCTAGGGTTTGGGCAGACTTGTTTTCCTTTTTTCCGAGTGTTTAACACAGTCAAGGCCGCTCACACTGGGCCTGGGAAACGTCTGTGGAGTTCCAGGTAGCCAAGCTAGGTGCTGGGAGGGTGGCGCCAGGCGTGGCAGCTCTGCGGGTGAGGCCCTCCTGGCCTGAAGGGGCTGGAGGCGGTGCAGAGAGCAGAAAGTCTCCCATACCTGCCTGGAAGGGAGGCCTGGGCTGCTGTGCTTCTCTCGGTGATAAAGTGGTCACTAGCCTTCCCGTTTTCTTGGTGGTTATCCAGATAGAAGCTAGGGAAGGGACAGGACGAAGGTGCTTGGGCAGGGATTGGTGAAGTTGCTAGTTAGATCTCGGTGTCACGCATGACAGCACTGTGGCCTACAGCTTGGCCTTGTCATCCACCAACTCCAAACCCCCAGGAAGGAGGTGTGTGAGGATGTGACCAGGAGCCCAGCATTTGCTCCCAGGCATGGCGAAAATCCACAGAGCTGTCATTTCAGTTCCCTTTGGGAAGAATGGGAAATTAGGGCAGTCCCAACAGCTGCCTTTTGAGACCTGGCCCAAACCACTACAGCCTTCTAGATTGAGGTCTGTGGTCCTGGAAAGCCCAGCGAAGACTGCAGAGGCGGTGGGGTGTTGATTATAAAGGATCCGCTCCTGAAACAGGCAATGAGAGGACAGTTAGTGCCCCGGGAGTCTGAAAGTGCCCCTGCCCTCTGCTCACAGTGAGAAGGTGGGTGGTGGCCTTATCACTGGATGGTTCCTACCTGTCAGAGAAAACAGACCTTTCGTTTTCATGTGGTGGCAGCTGGAGATGGCAGGGCACAGCTTCAGTGACCTGAAGGTTTAGAGAGGTCTGATTTAGATGTCTTTTTTGAAATTAGAAGAGATTTGAAATCTCTTCCTCTCAGTGTGGTGGCTTCTCCTCAGGGTCCTTGTTGGTTTATATCTTATGTGTAGAATGGGGGAGGCTTAGAATGCAGGGCACAAAGGCAGGGTTTGGTGCAACCCAGAGGTAAAGTAGAGGCCACTTAACCTTATTCCTGTGCCTCAGTTAACTCAGCTGTCAAATGAGGCTGACACCACATCTTAGATTCACAGGTGACACTATACAGTCTGTGTTTATGTGGAGGATGGTGCTGCTATCCATCCTGAGAAGTGTCACTCACTGTCCCTAGGTGTAGAAAAATGCTGCTGCAGTTTTAAATAATTAGGAATTGAAAAAAATATGGGATATATATATATATATATATATATATATATATATATATGACAAGCATATAGAGAAGTGTACAAAATTCTGGATGAGCACTACATATATCTGGTACCTTGCAATATTTTTCCTGGTTTATGTCTCTGTGTGTTATGGAGTGGAGATACTGCTGTACAGCCATGACTGTGGGGTTTACAGCCCATGGATTTGGTTTAATAAACCATTTTCCTTCTCTGACATCTTGGCTGTTTTAACCCTCCCCCGATAACTGTTCTAAGAATCTCAAATGGCAGATGGAGGAACTCTTGGCTGACTTTTTGAAGGCAGAGAGGGTTGCAGAGAAGGAAGTAAGGTAGAGGAGGGCAGGCTAAGGAGCCATGCATGTGTGGCTCCATCTTGGGAGAATATGGAGAATCCAGAGTGTGGATCTTAGTCACCAGTGACTAGGGTGGCTCTTCCTCCTGCCTTGCCAGTGTAGACTACTGTCATGCCTATCTTCATTTTGTTCTTGATGGCCACGAATCAATTATAATATGCCCTCAGGCGCATTGTCCAACAAGAAGTGGATTTCTCATGTGCGACAAAACCAGTCTGGACTTCTCAGGACTACAGTGGGGCTGTTCTTAGCCCAGTGCTAGGCTAGTAGGTCTTCTCCCTGTTCTTGCCCCATCTTCTTCTAGAAAGAGTAGGACCTTGGAGGAAAAGGCAGAACTTGCCATTGGGGTATAGATTCCTTGTCGATATTTCTTAGGGTCTCATGTAACCCAGTCTGACCTTGATCTTCAGTCCTCCTGCCTTGTAGTTGCTTCTCAGTGGGTTTCCACATGCTCCCTGGCTCCATGTGATGCCCTATGAAGCACCCCTAATAAGGGCCAAGAGCAAGGCTCTAGAAGGCTCTATGCTCAGCTCACCTGCCCAGCAAGCTGTGCTCTCAGGGGGAAGGTTTCAGTTGCTGGACTTGGAAATTGGGTCAGAAGGCTCAGATCCTACCTTACTCTTAAAGTGCCAGCAATTGAATTGGGTTGAGTTTCCTGTATTTGGGTGGAACCTGCCCAGGGAAATGAGTGAAATTAGGGGTCACCCATGGTTAAGCTTTTCTGAAGGTAGTTCAGCTGACTCAACTGGCTTCGTTTCAGAACTGTGACCCTGCTAAGGGCTTTCTGGAGTGAAGAAGGTAGCATTTTCAGGGCGTTGTGGGGCTTATAGTCTCAGGCTGGTTTCCTCAAGAAGGAATGAACAGAGGCTGAGAACATGAGCGGTGTTTGTAATTAGCACAGTGCCTGGCACACGGCTGCTGGTGAACAAATATTTGTGGAATGACTTACTTTTTCCAGGTGTCCATTTTTATCTTAAGTAGAAACAAAATAAGAACACTAAAACCCCAGAAATGTCTGTGCTACCTTGAACACACCTGATCTCATCCAAAAGAATCTAGCACAATACCCCAGGCAGACAGTGTTCTAGTGAGTGACTTTGCCTCTGGCACCCAATCCACAGGCCTTTGTTTTGGGCCGAGAGTGCTGGCCGCTGTAGAATGTTATCTGCAGCGTCCATGTTTCGAGGAGAATCAATCGCAGACTTTACCCAGTCTGGCGCCTGGAACCAGTTGGTTTCCTCCAGCCTCTGTGGGGAGATAAACAGACCCAGGTGAGGAGGCCTGCTTAGCTGTGCAGGGCTTAGCTGTGACAACAGAATTTGGTTATTGTAGGGCTTCTTAGAGCTTTCCCAGGCTCACAATGGGGAAGTGTTCTCAAGCTGTACCTCAGGCAGTGAAAATCAGCCGGGACTCTTTTTGCTAGAAGCCAGAAGAGGCAAGGCTGTCTGGGTTGGCGGAAAGACTGCCTGCTCACCCAAGTGAGGACTTTGGAACCAGGGCCCGCCCCTCACCTGCTTCTCTCTCTCAAGTAACCATTCTCCATTGTCTTCTTGGAAGGATACTTTGTTTAGCTTCTGGCCCAAAGTTTCCAAAACTTTCCTTCCCTCTCCTGAGGCAAGATTGAAAAGAGCAGTTGCCTTAACCTTGCAGAGCCCCCAAGGAAGCTCCGCTTCAGCGAGGATGACATCACCTTTCATTTCTCTGCTTAAAGATTTAAATAGAAGAAATGTGATCTGCTTGCATGATAAGTCTGATTTGGCTGGAGCATGAAGTATAAATGGCTTCGCAATAAGAATCAAAAGAACCCTTTTACCTCTTTCCTTCTCCTCTCTTTGGCACAGTTTACTGCCATATTTGATTTCTTTGGGGTAATCTAGTGAAACTGTAGCCGCAGTGCATGGGAACAGTGGCTGGGAAAGTTCCTGGTGGCTGGTTCCACTCTTTCCTTTTCTTTAGTCCTAGACCATGGCCCTCCACCCTCGAAGAGTCCGGCTGAAGCCCTGGCTGGTGGCCCAGGTGGACAGTGGCCTCTACCCTGGTCTCATCTGGCTACACAGAGATTCTAAACGCTTCCAGATCCCCTGGAAACATGCCACACGGCACAGCCCCCAACAAGAGGAAGAAAACACTATTTTTAAGGTAAAGAACTTCCTTCTGCCATCTGAGTTGGATTTTGTTCCAGTTCTCTGAGGCCATTCTGGGTTTGTTTACTCTCTCTGTTCTGGCATTCTGGTATATCTGGTAGAGCGGAACCTATATGATGAGATGACCAAATTGTGATTCCTCTTTTCTAGCTGTGTCTACAAGGCTGACGTCTTTACATTCCCATTGGCTGCAAGATACTCAGTTTATATCCCAGTGGATCTAGGAGGTGTGTGTGTGTGTGTGTGTGTGTGTGAGAGAGAGAGAGAGAGAGAGAGAGAGAGAGAGAGAGAGAGAAGCTTGGTAGTTAGAAGATTGTATTCCTGGGGCTGCCCGGCAACCTGACGTATGTGCTGGGAACCAAGTTACTCAACTTTTCTTCAAGAGTAGTGAACACTTTTAATTACTGAGCCATCTCTCCAGCCTCACGATTTTATTCTTTAAACATCTTTCTTCCACCTTTCCTCTTCCTTCTATCCCCTTTATCTTCCCTGCTCTTCTGATTTTTTTCACCTTTTCTTTCTCACCCCTGAGGGTCAGTCCAAGGCTTTGTGCATTCAAAGCACACACATTACCACCACGTTACATCCCAAGCCCTAATTGTGTTTTCACAAATAACAAGTAATTCTTCTGTGATCGTCATTGTAGTCTGATGGAGACAGGATTTAGTCACATAGCACTTTACTAAATTTAAGTGAAGCCAAAGCTTGACTTTGGACAGAAGTAAATAGGCAGTGGTTATAGAAGTATTTCATTGTGGTTACAATTTCAGGAGCTGCCTCTCCACTTTAGACCAACTTCTCCCTCCCATCTCAGGAGTAGTTAGTTCCCACAGCCCAGGATTCTTGTCTTTTCTTACTTTATCTATAAGCTGGAAAGACAAGCTGCGATCCAGTCTTGACTGACTGTAGGACCAGGAAGAGGCAGAGAAGTCAAGTCCAGGGTTCTGAGGAAAGCCATGCTGACCTGGCTATTTCCCACCTATCTCTGGTGTAGCGGGTAAGAGGCAGAGAGACAACTGGCCTGAGAGGACTTTGAAAGTATGTAAATGAAACACCAAATCTATGAATATTGATATATTAATATTATGATAGATGTTATGAAAGTGTTAAGGGAAATTTCTGTAGACCAGTGCCTATCACCGGTGAAGCTGGCATTGAGAAAGGGTCAAGCTTGATTAGGCCGGATCGCATCCCTGCAGCCTGGCTCCGGGTCTGAGTTTGCTGTTGCAGAATCTGATTGGTCACAGGAAGAGGCTGGTCCTGTAGGCCCCTCCCATGAGCTGGAGGAAAGCTTTGCTTTGGTGTGTCTGCTGACAGATCGCCGAGGAGCATTTGAGTGGTAGAAGGCAGGACACTGTCACAGGTCCTATATCTGGTGAACTTTTGGTGAGATAAAGAGACGAGGGAGGCACCAGCATGGACTTGTGTGTTCCCAATGTCACTCGAATCTCATGATGACCATGCAGGGAAAGTCTTCCTCCCAGCCTGTGTTGTACAATTAGAAGCCATCAGTGGGGCGGAGTAACTTCCCCTGCCAATCAATGGTAGTTCCGGCGTTTGAACCCGAGTCTCTAATCCTGTTGCCTTTGTCCCCTTACCCTTTTGAGTAGGAACTTAACTGTTCAACATCAACTTCTTTTTTTTTTAAGCTTTTTTTAAAAAAAGATTTTATTATTATACCTAAGTACACTGTAATTGTCTTCAGACACCCCAGAAGAGGGCATCAGATGTCTTTTACAGATGGTTGTGAGCCACCATGTGGTTGCTGGGGTTTGAACTCAGGACCTTCAGAAGAGTAGTCAGTGCTCTAAACCTCTGAGCCATCTCTGCAGCCCCCAACATCAACTTCTATAATCACCAACCCTGGGGTTGGTCTTGAGTAATGCATGCAACCTCTTTGGGCTCTGGTTTTTCCTTAAACTGGAGTTGGGGTGAAGCCAGTCTATCTGCTTCTTAGAATTGTCATGGAAAAAAATCAAGTAAAGTGTGTGGAGATATTTGTAAAGTACTACAAAAATATAAAAGCAAGCAATTTTAGAAAGAGAAATAGGTTCTTCACAGTGACCAGGCTCAGGGAGGGGGTTGAACGAGTACAGTTTGTGTATATGTCACGGCGTTGGTCCGCATGGTACCTCATGGCTCTCCCTTCCTGGTGCTGATGCTGAGTTTGTAAAGAGTGTAGCCCTCTTCGCATCAGCTAAACTAACTGAGGAGATGGCCGGGTGTGAGCAGAAAGCTGGTGCTAGCCTGGGGCTCAGTTAGTCCAGCTGTGCTGTTGAAGGAACAGGATTTAAGGGAATCCCAGAGTACAGACTTCTTCCATAATCTGCCTGTGGAATCAGCTGCATAGAGTCATAGCCAGTGTGAAAGTAGAAGGTCAGAAAAAATGGTGGGAAGATAGGGGAGGCAGAAGCCAGGTACACTGGGTAATGGCAGGTTTGTGTCTCAGTACTAGGAACAGTGAAATCGAACCTCCCTATGGAGGGAGTGAGCCTTAGCCACCCTGGTGCCTGCTAAGCCCACACAGAGTAGCTCAACTTGGTTGGTATTCTTCATCCTCGACTGCAAAACCCACAGAGGAAACCAAATCAGAGAAGGTGGCTGGAGGAAGTGAGCATGGGCTGGAAGAAGACTTAGTTAACACTGGACAGTGTCACTCTGCGGGGTGGGATCGAGGGGGACCAGAGACCTCAGAAGAGGGTGCTTGAGTTTCAGTTTAAGGAAACAGCCTGTGCCTGGGCATGGTGGTGTATGTCTAAAGTTTTAGTACTCTGAAAGCTAAGGCAGGAGGATCGCTGTGAATTTTTGAGGCCAGCCTGAGGTACGTAGTGAGAGCCTGTCTCAGAAAAATCAAAAAGGAAAAACGTTCTCTGTGGCAAGTGTTTGGACAAGTCATCTGCCCTGACAGCTTGACAAGGTTCGAGTGAAGCTGGTGAGTTGGCTCAGCAGGTGTCCCCGTGCCTCATGCCGTGAGTTCGATTCCCAGGACCCATATGGAAGGAGAGAACCAATTCCTACTTATATACACTCACTAAATAAAATGTGGTGAAGTTAAACATTTAAACGGGTTAGTGTGTTCTTGTTTGAAGAGCAGATCTCTAATGAGGTCTCCTTTATCTATATCTGAGAACATGAAGAGGAAGAGAGTTGAGTGATCAGAGGGCACAGCGGGGAGAGTGCAAAGCCTGGTGAGGGGAACCCGGAAGCAGCTCTTGGTCTACTCTTCCCCAGGGACGCACCAGGGACGCACCTGAGGGACGCACCTGAGGGACTGGGGCTATTCCTCACTCTTCTCACTTGACAGATAATCTTGTTCCTCTTATCTGCAGTGGTACTTTGACTTCCTACTTAGGAAAACAGAGGAAGCTTCAGTGTTTTTTTAGGCCACGCCCTCTATGGCGTCCCAAGCCACGCCCCAGGCCACGCCTCCAGGCCACTGCTGGAGTTTTCCTTTGAAGGGGAGCTTGAAGAACTGGGAAGAGATGTGTGTGAATTTGTGAAAGCTTGCTGCCCTCAGTTAGGGGTTGGGATAAGCTGAACGTCAGAGCAGGCTTCCTGGAGGATTTTTGTTTTGTTTTTTATTGAAACTACATAGTCCAGGTTGCCCTGGACTCTGTTACTATGTAGCCCAGGTTAATTTCAAACTCACTGCCCCCCTGTTTCAGCCTCTTCAGTGCTGTAATTACAGGTAGACAGTACCACATCTGGCCCCTGAAAGTTGTCTCACTTCCTTTTGTCATACTTATTGTTGTGTAAGCTATTCTTGTTTTAAAAGAAAGCCTGGCAGGGTGGAGCACACTTCATTTTCATCACTGGAGAGGCTAAAGAAGGAGAGGATTTGGAGCAGCGTCCAGTGTGGGGGTTACATAATGAGACAGGAGCAGGAGAGATGGCTCCTGGTTAGGGGCCCATACCGCTCTGCCGCATATCGGAGGTCAGTCCCTAGCACTTAGGATGCACAGCTCTCAACCACCTGGAATTCCAACTCTGGGGGATCCCGCAATCTGTTTGTGGCCTCAGAGGACACATGCCTGCACGCTAACATACCTAACCCCCAAACAGACATAATTAAAAGTCAAATCTTAAACAAAACCTCGCAAAACAGATAGAGGAGGGAAGAGGAACAAAGGAAGAAGAACAAGGGTGGAAGAGAACGGGGAAGAGGAGAAAGGTTGTGTAAAGCTTGCACTGCAGTGTCGCCCCAGACTTCAGCTTCAACATTGTCTGCACGGGTGCCGGTGCTAAGGCCCAAACTAAAGCTCTCTTCAAAGCTTTGTTTGCATACAGCTTGATTTCTCTTTGACCTGCCTTTGTCGTCCCTGCGGTCAATACTACCCACCACAATCTCTACATTGGCATTGGGATGGGTGTGTGTGCATGTGTGAGCATATGAGAGGAGAGCATGCATGCTTGGCGGTAGTTTCCTACAGTGGTCTGCACGCACACTGTCTCATTCCTCAGGCTTGGGCTGTGGAGACCGGGAAGTACCAGGAAGGGGTGGACGATCCTGACCCAGCTAAATGGAAGGCTCAGCTCCGCTGTGCTCTCAACAAAAGCAGGGAGTTCAACCTGATGTACGACGGCACCAAGGAGGTGCCCATGAATCCAGTGAAGATCTACCAAGTGTGTGACATCCCCCAGCCCCAGGGATCTGTCATTAACCCAGGTGAGGCCTTTGTCTAGGAAGAGCTAAGAGAGCAGATGGCATAAGGAGTTACAAAATGAGTGCTTCAGGCAGAAGGTAGATGAGGGTACAGTTCTTCCGATAGGATAGCCTCTCTTGGGATGGAGGAGTAACTAACTGGAGGGTTTGTATTCCAAACCTGGCACATAGCTCTCTACTACCGTTGGACTTGAGTTGAGTTATTGGGCAAATTGAGCTTCAGTTTCTTCAGTTTCAAGATGTGATCTCTTATCATTCTGCCTTTTCAAAGGTTACTCGTAGAACCAGTGGGCACAACCTGTGCAAGCTATTGTGTTCTCTACAAATGCTGGGCCAAGTTAGTTTAGTTTGTGGAGTATTTCTGCTGAGAACCTGCCACCCAATCCTCAATGGATAATGAATACGAAGTGCCAGACATTTAGCCTTATCCTCCAGTCAGACCTTGCTATAATGGAGGGTTTGTGCCTCCCTCATAGGCTGTTCTCAAAAGCTAGTA